>NC_056630.2:13970767-14278267 GCF_002870075.4 Lactuca sativa | reverse complement strand
AGTCAATCTTTTTCTTTATACATTTTTAGTTTATTTTTATAATTTAAATGTAATATTTAATATTTGTAATATCCTGTTATATATTAAGTTGTAAAAGCCCAAAAACCCGGTAAAAATTTTCACTTTTTGAAAATAGAAATACAATAATAATTTGTTCCCAAAAATTCATTACATCATATTGTATCAAATATGAGAGTATCAAAACAAATAAATGCGAAAAGTGTTGGAGAGTGAATGTTGCACCATCAAGTCGGGCCCTTCCTTTTTGTATCGAAAATACTTGAAACACCCAAATAAACTGTAAGCAAAAACTTAGCGACTTTCCCAAAATATCACACTACATACAACCACATAATACCACTGTAGCACCCGGTTCCTGGTACGCAAATCTTATTTGAGTATTTTCCATTTTTAGCCTTGGACTCGGCGAGTCATAGGTCCGACTCGCCAAGTAGAGACGGGACCCGGGACATGTTTAAGTTGGCGACTCGGCGAGTCCATATCTTGGACTTGGCGAGTCACCGCTGTTGGATGAAACCCTAAGTTTTAGGGGTTTGCACCCTATTTAATCTCTCATTTCCGCCCCAAGCTAGCCCCCATTCACCCTCTGAGCCCTATACCTCGTTCTAAGCCTCGTTCTTGTGGATTTGAAGCCATTGGTGTGTCCTCTTGAAGCTTGGGGAGTGAGAAGGAGAGGAGATCAAGAAGAAGAAGAAGAGGAGGTCAAGCATCCTTGAGCTATCTCAGAGTGTTCACTAAGGTATGGCTCGTTTTCCCCCATGTTTTCATGTTTATGGCCCCATTAGAGTCCATCTTGACCCATTTCCAAGCTTGTGTATATGGAGGGTTTGTTTTAGGCTGATTAGCCTCTAGATCTAGGTGGAATCGAGCTCCAGGAGCTTGGATCCACTGCCTTTATGGACCCATGTTGCTTGTACACCCTAGATCTACCCCTTTTGGTGCATTTGAACCCTAAAACTCTCATTGAGGAATATTTACACGTAAAGTAGGAAACTTTACGTGTTATTCATGCTCTAGGAACCCAGATCTGTGAATGGCATGGACTGGAATCGAGCAACATTGCGTTTTTAGTGAGTGCATGGTAACGACTTGGCGAGTCGTTCATCTGACTCGGCGAGTCTGCTCGCGAGTCTCCGAGTTGTCCCCTTTTCGTTGTGTCGAGTGAGAGTAGTGAGTCGCGGGGTGTGACTCAGTGAGTCGAAAGCCGAACTCACCCATGAAAGAACTCGGCGAGTCATTTCCATGACTCGGCGAGTTCAAGGCAATCTCCTTAGATCAAGAACAGACTCGGCGAGTTGTTCATACAACTCGGCGAGTCGCAGCATAAGTGTTCATCGGATGAAGATGAACTCGCCGAGTTGTTCATACAACTCGGCGAGTAGGATGAAGGACTTGAACAATCAGTTTGGAAGGAGAACTCGTCGAGTCAACGCCTAACTCGACGAGTAGAAACGGGACCCAGGTCAGTCGATTGGACAGGGACTCGGCGAGTTGGCGAGCCAACTCAGCGAGTCGGGTCAACTGAAAGTTGACTCTGACTTTGACTTAGGGCATGACCAGGGGTAAAATGGCCATTTTACCCAAAGGTCAGTTAGCAGTGGTTGATTGAGTATGTTGAGTTGCAACCGGAGGATTTCCGGAGCAGCAGCAGCAGCAGTAGACAGTCAGTTCCCGATCAGATCAGTAGCTACTTCGAGGTGAGTTACCTTCCAGTAGCGGTGGGTCTACGGCCACAATGTCGGCCCACCAGTAGGGTTCGTATGATAGATGATTGTCTTTGTGATATCATCTAGGATTGCTACTACCTGATATGTTATGTGCTAGCATGATATGTTGTATGTGAAAGTAGTAGAGTTCGGTTGTTAGGACCGAAGGGTAGTCAGACACCCAGATACGTCTGACAGTATGTGATGATGTGTTGCATGCTGGCTTGTTATGTTTATACGATAGAGGTAGTAGGAGGGGACCAGTCCCCGTGTTCGGTTGTTAGGACCGAAGGGTAGTTCAGGCACCCCAAATATGTCTGATAATATGTTTATGTTATGTTTAAATGTGATAGTAGTAGTAGGGGGTGAAATAGTCCCCGAGGTTCGGTTGTTAGGACCGAAGGGTAGTCAGCACCCCAGAATGGGTTGACATGGGTAGGTCAGCGCCCCAGAATGGCTTGACACGGGTAGGACGGCACCCCAGAATGGCCGCACGGGTAGTCGGCACCCCAGAATGGCCGTACCGAGTAGACATGCACCCCATAATAGCCTGGCAGTATGTATGTTATGTGTTTGTATGGTATGTGGTACGATGGGGAACTCACTAAGCTTTGTGCTTACGTTTTTCAGTTTTGGTTTCAGGTACCTCCTCAGCTAGGGGAAAGGAGCCGGCGCGGTAGCAGCATGTCACACACACTCTCTTGTTTCCGCAGTTATGAGTTTATTCTGGGATTGATACTCTGATAGTTTAATTGATCAAATGTTGTGGATTTCAATTTGGTTTTCGATGTGAAATGGTTTGATTAAAAAATGTTTTAATTATTAATGTTTTCTACGTAATGTTTTATAAACGAAATTTTTGGACGTGAAAATTGGGTCGTTACAAGTTGGTATCAGAGCCCTGGTTTGAGGGATTCGGACACACCTTCGGGGGTGTCTGAACTCAAATCGAGGGACTAAAAGATTTTCTAAAAGAAAATGTTTTCTAAAAATTGAGAAAAGAGTTTTGAGGGAGAACGAAGTGTGTGATGTGCGCGACCGGCCGAGCTCAAGTAAGTATTCCCCAAAGTACCCATACAAGTTTATGTTATGTTTATCAGCTTTTGTATAACAACATGCTAGAATAGGACTAAGGGTCTAGGAGTGATGCCTTATATGCCTGCTGTATGTGTTTCAGTTGTATGAGAATTGCATGCTAGTATTAAGTAGACAGCTAGTAGGATAGCCTGATTAGGTTATGCCTGGTAATATGAGCTTAGCATTGTACGCTAGTACGGTTCCTGTAAGCAGATAGAGTTGATTGAGATCGTTACCCTTGTCTGAATGCTGCTTGCTTTGTGCTTTGTGGGACTCTGAATAATGGGAGTTAGCCATTAGGTGAATACGTCACGTCACATGTGATCAGGTTTGAATAATCTTAGAGTGCCGGATTTGATCCTACTGCGTAGCTCTTGTTTGAGTCCAACCGTTGTAGGGACGAGTCGGGTACTCGAAGGATTATCTGAGCCTCATCACATGTGATGGTATTCGGGGAGTGGCTAACTGGCATTACAAGGAGGCCTGCAGCAGCTGAGGACTGGATAGAGTAGAGTCAGAGATTTCCCTAGGGAAAGCCTAGGATGAGTATAGCAGTGATCAGCCATAGTGAAAGGGATCTGGTAGAGTCGAGGCAGTCCTTGAAAAAGGTACGGATAGATGTGGAAGGTAGTATGGGCCCGTACTATTGGATGCAGAGGATCCGTACCCGAACCAAGGGAGGCCAAGATGAGACCAGGGAACTTGTGGTAGTTGTGATCCCTCAGGAAGTATTAGTATCACTAATGATTGTTGTTATGTATTGCAGAATGGTGGTACTTCGATCGAGGCCGATGGATGGCGGTTCAGGAGAGGGGTCAGGTTCGGGATCAGGTTCCGAGCCGGTAGATGAGGGACTACGCGAGTTCATCGCGTCAGAGATCACCAGGGGTATCCTTGAGTCGACTCCCATTATCTTCGGGTCGATCAAGGAAGGGATCATCGAGTTGATGGAGGATCGCCTCAAGGCGTTCAGGAGTGACATGGCATCTGGCCAGTCGGGATCTCGCACGCTGTCCTTTAAGGACTTCAGGGGCAGTGGTGCGTCGGATTTCCACGGGGTGAAGGACCCCATTGCTGCCAGGCGATGGATCGCAGACATCGAGTCTGCACATTTGACTAGCTTCTGCCCCGAGGGGTCGAAGGTGAGGTATGCAGCAGGGTGTTTACGAGACCGAGCTCGAGATTGGTGGGAGTCAGTGGGCGGCTCGTTGGGAGCCTCAGGGATCGAGGTTATGACCTGGTCGGACTTTGTGACCAGGTTAAGGGCAGAGTTTGCGCCGGCTGTCGAGCTTCAGCAGCTGGCCAGGGAGTTTTTGGACATGAGGCAGACGACTGAGACTGTGGCGGAGATCACCGCCAAGTTCCGGGAGAGGGCTTTGTTGGTGCCCCAGTATGCTGGTGACGAGGATATGAGGAGGATCCGTTATCATGATATGCTACGAGCTGACATCCGGGAGCATGTTAGCTTTTCAGCTTGCCCTACCTTGGACTCTATGATTGCCAGGGCGAGGGAAAGGGAGATAGATTTGGAGCATATCTGGAAACGGAAGTCAGAGGAGGGACAGACAGGAGGGGCTTCGGGGAAGAAGCCCAAGGGATTGGATGGTAGGCCGAAAGGCCAGTCAAGACTGAGCCGCTGCAGGAAAAGCGGCAGGCCGCACGAGGGGGCGTGCAGGTTGGGATCATCGGGCTGCTACAAGTGCGGCAAGTCTGGGCACTTTAGCAGGGATTGCACTGCTCCGGCAGCAGTTATTCAGACATCGGAGTTGCTGTGTTTCCACTGCAACCAAAGGGGCCACAAGAAGGCCAATTACCCCCAGTTGACAGTTTCAGCGCCAGTGAAGGCGCCAGCTCCAACGACCCTGCGGATCACTGATCCGGCAAGGCAAGGCGGAGGCTCCGATGGTGAGGAGCCGATCATTTCAGCTGACTACCGAGGAGGCACGCGCCGCACCCGATGTGGTGACGGGTATGATTCTTTCCCTCTACTTTTAATTTATGATGTTATGATATTGATATGTGCTCGGTATGTGTATATGTGTTAGGATCGTTCCATGTGAACGGTATCCCAATTCAGGTGTTGTTCGACTCAGGTGCTTCCGGATCATTTGTGTCCCTTGCGCTTAGCAAGAAGTTTCTTGAGTCTTCGGGTATGTTGGATTGCCCTTTGGAGGTAGAGATCGCTGATGATCGATCGGTGCGAGCATCGATGGTGTTTCGGGATTGCTATTGCGCTTGTTTGAGGAGCGCTACTTAGTAGACCTGGTTCCCATTCCGTTGCGTGGGAACAAGGTGATTATAGGCATGGATTGGTTGAGCCCTAATGGGGCGGTGATAGATTGCGCGCAGCAGCTAGTGCGAGTCCGTACCCCAGGTGGGGGAGAGATAGTGATTCATGGCGAGAGGCCACAGTGTGGACCCTCAGTCTGTTCAGCAGCGAGGGCTAGACGGTACCTTCAGCAGGGATGCGCATGATATGTCGCGTACGTGATGGACACCCGGGAGGCGGGTAAGGCGACAGTGAGCGAGGTTCCGGTGGTGCGGGATTTCGCATATGTTTTTCCAGAGGAGCTTCCTGGGATACCTCCGGAGCGACAGATGGAGTTCAGGATTGACCTCGTTCTTGGTGCAGCTCCGATAGCCAAGGCACCGTATCGATTGGCTCCTTCCGAGTTGCAGGAGTTGTCTACGCAGCTGCAGGAGCTGCTAGGCAAGGGATTTATTCGTCCGAGTAGTTCACCCTGGGGAGCTCCGATCCTGTTTGTGAAGAAGAAGGATGGGTCGCACCGGATGTGCATAGACTATCGGGAGCTGAATAAGGTAACGGTGAAGAACCGTTACCCACTCCCGAGGATTGATGATCTCTTTGACCAGCTACAGGGAGCGTCTTGGTTTTCCAAGATCGATTTGCATTCGGGATACCATCAGATGAGGGTCAGGGAGGAGGATACGCAGAAGACCGCGTTTCGGACGCGCTATGGCCACTATGAGTTTGTGGTGATGCCGTTTGGGCTCACCAATGCTCCTTCCGCGTTCATGACCTCATGAACCGCGTATGCAGACCGATGCTGGATCGGTCTGTGATAGTCTTTATCGATGACATCTTGGTTTATTCGAAGACTCAGGAGGAGCATGAGGAGCATCTGAGAGAGGTGTTGGAGACCCTGAGGAGGGAGAGCTTGTATGCGAAGTTCTCCAAGTGTGAGTTTTGGTTGCGTGAGTTGCAATTTCTCGGACACCTTGTCAGCCAGAACAGGATTCTGGTCGATCCGGTCAAGGTCGAGGTCGTGATGAGATGGGAGGTTCCGAAGTCTCCATCTGAGATTCGGAGTTTCCTGGGATTAGCAGGCTACTATCGGATATTTATTCAGGATTTCTCCAAGATAGCCGTACCCCTGACGCGGCTGACGAAGAAAGCCGTGGTCTTTCGGTGGGGACCCGAGCAGCAGGCTACATTTGAGACACTGAGACAGAGATTGTGCGAGGCGCCGATCTTAGCCCTGCCAGAGGGCGTAGAGGATTTTGTGGTTTATTATGACGCGTCCATTTCAGGGTTGGGCGCGGTACTGATGCAGAGGGGGCATGTCATTGCCTACGCTTCAAGGCAGCTCAAGCCTCACGAGGCGAACTACCCGACGCATGATTTGGAGTTGGGAGCGGTGGTTTTTGCCCTCAAGATTTGGCGACATTACCTCTATGGGGTTCGATGTACCATCTACACAGACCACATGAGTTTGAGGTACCTCATGGATCAGCCGAATCTGAACATGAGGCAGCGTCGGTGGTTGGACGTGGTAAAGGAAGATGATTGTGAGATCCTCTACCACCCCGGGAAGGCCAATGTAGTGGCCAATGCACTTAGCCGCAAGGCAGCGCCGATAAGGGACGTTTGCATGAGGATGACCGTAGTGATTCCCCTGTTGGAGCGAATTCGGGAGGCTCAACAGGAGGCTATCAAGGAGGAACATCGGAAGAGCGAGCGTGTGGTGGGTCAGGTTTCCTCCTTCGATTATGATAGCCGAGGACTATTGACACTACACCGTAGGGTGTGGGTGCCGTATCACGGAGGCGTGCGCCAGATCTTGATGGAGGAGGCGCACAAGTCCCGATTCTCTATTCATCCCGGGGCAACGAAGATGTATAGGGATCTTGGTCCCGACTATTGGTGACCCTGCATGAAGCGGGATGTGGCATGGTACGTCGAACGGTGCTTGACCTGCAGGAAGGTCAAGGCCGAACATCAGAGACCGCATGGCAAGATGCAGCCGTTGGATATTCCACTGTGGAAATGGGAAGACATCACGATGGATTTTATCACTAAGCTTCCTAGGACTGCGCGTGGAGTAGATTCGATTTGGGTCATCGTGGATCGATTGACCAAGAGTGCTCACTTTATCCCAATTCATGAGAGCATATCGGCCGAGAAATTGGCCGATATCTATATCAGGGAGATCGTGGCGCGGCACGGGGTGCCGGTATCGGTTATCTCAGACAGGGATGTGCGTTTTACTTCCAGGTTTTGGAAGAGATTTCATGACGAGTTGGGCACTCGCTTGCATTTTAGCACCGCCTTTCACCCGCAGACGGATGGTCTGAGCGAGCGGACCATCCAAACTTTGGAGGATATGTTGCGGGCATGTGTGTTAGATTTCGGTGGTAGCTGGGATACCTATCTTCCCTTGGCCGAGTTCTCATACAATAACAGCTACCACGCGAGTATTGACCGTCCCCCATTTGAGATGTTGTACGGTCGGTGGTGCAGGACCCCAATATGCTGGGGAGAGGTTGGCCAGAGAGTCATGGGGAGCACTGAGGTGGTACTCAAGATGACCGAGAGGATCCAGTAGGTTCGGAGCAGGCTTCAGACTGCTCAGAGTCGGCAGAAAAGTTACGCCGACAAGCGTCGATCCGACCTAGAGTTCCAGGTTGGGGATATGGTTCTCCTGAAGGTGTCGCCTTGGAAGGGCGTCATTCAATTCAGGAAGCGGGGCAAGTTGGGCCCGAGGTTTATTGGGCCGTTCAGGGTTGTAGCCCGGGTGAGCAAGGTGGCGTATAGGCTGGATCTGCCAGTCGAGCTCAGCCAGATCCACAGCACTTTCCATGTTTCTCAGCTGCGGAAGTGCCTAGTGGACGATTCAGCAGTAGTGCCATTAGAAGATATTCAGGTTGATGGCAGCCTGAATTACATTAAGCGCCCAGTCGCAATCCTCGACAGAAAGTCGAGGATTTGAGGAATAAGAGGGTAGAGCTAGTGAAGGTGCAATGGCAGCACCGTAAGGGTTCGGAATGAACTTGGGAGCCGGTGGAAGAGATGATGGAGCATTACCCCGAGCTATTTCAGGATCGAGCAGCAGACTTCGAGGACGAAGTCTAAAATAAGTGGGGGAGATTTGTAGCACCCGGTTCCTGGTATGCAAATCATATTTGAGTATTTTCCATTTTTAGCCTTGGACTTGGCGAGTCATAGGTCCGACTCGCCGAGTAGAGACGGGACCCGAGACATGTTTAAGTTGGCGACTCGGCGAGTCCATATCCTGGACTCGGCGAGTCACCACTATTGGATGAAACCCTAAGTTTCAGGGGTTTGCACCCTATTTAATCTCTCATTTCCGCCCCAAGCCAGCCCCCATTCACCCTCAGATCCCTATACCTCGTTCTAAGACTTGTTCTTGTGGATTTGAAGCCATTGGTGTGTCCTCTTGAAGCTTGGGGAGTGAGAAGGAGAGGAGATCAAGAAGAAGAAGAGGAGGTCAAGCATCCTTGAGCTATCTCAGAGTGTTCACTAAGGTATGGCTCGTTTTCCCCCATGTTTTCATGTTTATGGCCCCATTAGAGTCCTTCTTGACCCATTTCCAAGCTTGTGTATATGGAGGGTTTGTTTTAGGCTGATTAGCCTCTAGATCTAGGTGGAATCGAGCTCTAGGAGCTTGGATCCACTACCTTTATGGACCCATGTTGCTTGTACACCCTAGATCTACCCCTTTTGGTGCATTTTGAACCCTAAAACTCTCATTGAGGAATATTTACACATAAAGTTGGAAACTTTACGTGTTATTCATGCTCTAGGAACCCAGATCTATGAATGGCATGGACTAGAATCGAGCAACATCGCGTTTTTAGTGAGTGCATGGTAACGACTCGGCGAGTCGTTCATCTGACTCGGCGAGTCTGCTCGCGAGTCTCCGAGTTGTCCCTTTTCGTTGTGTCGAGTGAGAGTAGTGAGTCGCGGGGTGTGACTTAGTGAGTCGGAAGCCGAACTCACCCATGAAGGAACTCGGCGAGTCATTTCCATGACTCGGCGAGTTCAAGGCAATATCCTTAGATCAAGAACAAACTCCGCGGGTTGTTCATACAACTCGGCGAGTCGTAGCATAAGTGTTCATCGGATGAAGATGAACTCGCCGAGTTGTTCATACAACTCGGTGAGTAGGATGAAGGACTTGAACAATCAGTTTGGAAGGAGAACTCGTCGAGTCAACGCCTAACTCGACGAGTAGAAACGGGACCCAGGTCAGTCGATTGGACAGGGACTCGGCGAGTTGGCGAGCCAACTCAGCGAGTCGGGACAACTGAAAGTCGACTCTGACTTTGACTTGGGGCATGACCAGGAGTAAAATGGTCATTTTACCCAATGGTCAGTTAGCAGTGATTGATTGAATATGTTGTGGGAGTTGCAGCTGGAGGATTTCCGGAGCAGCAACAGCAGCAGTAGACAGTCAGTTCCCGATCAGATCAGCAACTACTTCGAGGTGAGTTACTTTCCGGTAGTGGTGGGTCTACGGCCACAATGTCGGCCCACCAGTAGGGTTCGTATGATAGATGATTGTCTTTGTGATATCATCTAGGATTGCTACTACCTGATATGTTATGTGCTAGCATGATATGTTGTATGTGAAAGTAGTAGAGTTCGGTTGTTAGGACCGAAGGGTAGTCAGACACCCCAGATACGTCTGACAGTATGTGATGATGTGTTGCATGCTGGCTTGTTATGTTTATGCGATAGAGGTAGTAGGAGGGGACCAGTGCCCGGGTTCGGTTGTTAGGACTGAAGGGTAGTTTAGGCACCCCAGATATGTCTGATAATATGTTTAAGTTATGTTTAAATGTGATAGTAGTAGTAGGGGGTGAAATAGTCTCCGAGGTTCGGTTGTTAGGACCGAACCCCAGAATGGCCGTACCGGGTAGACATGCACCCCAGAATAGCCTCGTAGTATGTATGTTATGTGTTTGTATGGTATGTGGTACGATGGGGGAACTCACTAAGCTTTGTGCTTACGTTTTTCAGTTTTGGTTTCAGGTACCACCTCAGCTAGGGGAAAGGAGCCGGCGTGGTAGCAACATGTCACACACACTCTCTTGTTTCCGCAGTTACGAGTTTATTCTGGGATTGATACTCTGATAGTTTGGTTGATCAAATGTTATGGATTTCAATTTAGTTTTCGATGTGAAATTGTTTGATTAAACAATGTTTTAATTATTAATGTTTTCTACGTAATGTTTTATAAACGAAATTTTTGGACGTGAAAATTGGGTCGTTACAACCACGCAACAAATATAGTTGTCATGGGCAACCCCCATGGTCTTAAGTGTAAGGGGCTCCCTCTGGTCTTAACCTGGAATGCCACGGGCAACCCCTATGGTCTTATATCCAAGTGTCATGGGCTCCCCCCATGGACTTAAGCTAGAATGCCACAATCAAACAAGAATAGGAAATAAGGCGAGCTATCGGTCCTAAGTCCTTCAAGTCTTACTTATATAAATATATTGGTGTGATTACATTTTATAAAGAATTTATTTAATAAAAATCTTGTTATAAGGGAACATTTAGAAAATTGTTCTTTTATCCAAAATAGTTTTGAAAACGAAAATCCTTTTTATAATACATAGTGGTAAATCACATGTGATTTGAACTACGGATAGTGAATCACATGTGATTAATTTCTGTAACATGAATAAATTTCCATAAACATGTATAATTGACTTTTATCCCCCCCCCCCTAAAACATATAACATTTGAAAGGTTCATTAAAGGGGTATGAACTCACAATTTATCGAAGGGTTCGAGTGTCAACGGATGCCCTGATTGCCAATGGTTCCTATAAATCATGTGATGACACACAATTGGGTTAGAACTAGGATGTTTCATGCTTAAACATGATGGATAAACATTCTTAGGCATCGGCATTACTGAATACAAGTGTCTCATGATCCATACTTAATGATTCATGCAAGCTTAGGGCCAAAAGTGGGCATTTGAGTGAGTGCATGGCCTAGAAATTGAGTGTGCGGCTAAGGTGTGAGGCCAGATGTGTGTGTGAGGCTGCACACAAGTGTGTGCGTCCGTTCAGTGTGTGTGTGCGGCCATTCATAGGAGTGTGCGGCCGTACACTCCTCTTGTGAGTTCAAATGAAGTGTTTGCTCTTAACACTAAGGAGATTTGAATGTGTGTTGCTCCCTCATGAAGGTGTGCGGCCATACACCTTCAAGGGTCCATGAATATGATGAACATGATGAGTTTTAAGGCTTGGGACTCAAGTGTTTACCACTAATAATCTTGAAGATGAACTAGATCACAAATATGAGGTCTTCAAAGTGTTCTTGGTTTAGGATTTTAGAGAGAGAAAGTAGGGAGAGAGTAAGGAGTATCCAAATGAATGAATGAAGAAGGTACCCAGCTATATATATGTTTGGGTGTGAGGCTGGAGGGTGTGCGGCCGCACACATGGGTGTGTGGTCGTACACACAAAAGTGTTGTCGCACACACCTCTTTCGGTGTGTTTAATCCGATTTCATGATGCAAAACACTTTCCAACACCTCCTAAGACCCATAACTAGACTATATTGTGTCCAAAACACGCATTCGGAACCACAAGATTTACAAAGGGTGATGAATTCAAGATTTAAAGACAATACGCGGACCAATTATATAGGATGAAAGTTTCGGGTTGTCACATCATCCCCCCGTTAGAGGGAATTTCGTCCCGAAATTTAGAATTTCTACAGAGGGTAGTTACAGAACTATTAGGCAAAAAGATGGGGATATTTGAGTTTCATTTGATCCTCGCGCTCCCAAGTGTATTCTGGTCCCCGCTTGGCGTTCCACCGAACCTTCACAATTGGGATGCGGCTTTGTTTCGTTCGTTTTACTTCCCGATCCATAATCTCCGCAGGCTCTTCCACGAAGTTGAGACCCTCATTGACCTCGATCTCGTCAAGCGAAATGACTAGAGTCTCGTCGGACAGGCATTTCTTCAAGTTTGAGACGTGGAAGGTAGGATGTATGTTATTTAGCTCGTGGGGTAGGTTGAGTTTGTAGGCTACAGGGCCGATTCTAGCGAGAATCTCCAAAGGCCCTATGTACCTTGGGTTCAACTTTCCACGCTTTCCAAAGCGTATCGTGCCCTTCCAGGGTGAGACCTTCAAAAGGACTCGGTCTCCTACTTGAAACTCCAAGGGTTTTCTTCGTTTGTCCGCGTAGCTTTTCTGTCGATCCCTAGCGGCTTTTACTCGTTCACGAATCTGTACAATCTTCTCGGTCATTTCTCGAATGATCTCCGGACCAGTGAGAGCGCTGTCAGGAACTCGTCCCATGGCCAACTGAGTGTCACCTACCTCAGCCCAGCACAAAGGGGATCTGCATTTTCAGCCGTAGAGGGCTTCGAATGGAGCCGCCTTGATGCTCGTATGATAACTATTATTGTAGGAAAACTCCACAAGAGGTAAGTGTGTATCCCACGATTTACCGAAGTCGATCACACAAGCTCGCAGCATATCTTCTAAGGTTTGGATCGTCCTCTCACTTTGTCCGTCGGTCTGTGGATGGTAAGCTGTACTCATGTCCAGCCTCGTCCCTAGAGCCTTTTGTAGTGATTGCCAAAATCTTGAGGTAAATCTACTATCCCTGTCTGAGATAATAGATATAGGGACGCCATGCAACCGTACTATTTCCTTGATGTATGTTCTTGTGAGCTTCTCTATCTTGTCCGTTTCTTTGATGGGTAGGAAGTGTGCGGATTTGGTCAACCTGTCGACGATGACCCAAATGGTATCCAACCCACCCGTTGTCTTGGGCAGTTTGGTTATAAAGTCCATTGTGATCCGCTCCCACTTCCATTCCGGTATCTCAGGTTGTTGGAGGAGTCCTGATGGCTTTTGATATTCGACCTTGACCTTCGTGCACGTAAGGCACTTACTCACGAAGGTAGCGATCTCTGCTTTCATGTTAGGCCACCAGTATAGCTTCTTGAGATCCAGATACATCTTATCCGAACCTGGGTGGATGGAGTATCGAGTGTTGTGTGCTTCCCTCATGACCAAGTCTCTGAAACCTCCATGGCGCGGAGTCCAGATTCGGTCCATGAAGTAGTAGGCTCCGTCACCCTTGACCTCCAAACTTTTATCCATTCCGCGTAGGGATTCCCCCATCAGATTCTCCGGTTTTAAGGCTTCCAGCTGAGCCTCCCTGATCTGCGCAGATAGATGCGAACGGATGGTCATTGTCAATGACTTGGTTCTTCGTCCAGAATACTCCTTCCTACTCAGGGCATCTGCTGCTACGTTGGCTTTCCCCGGGTGGTATCTGATTTCGCAGTCGTAATCCCTGAGTAGTTCGACCCATCGATGCTGCCTAATGTTGAGTTCTTTTTGGTTCAGTATGTGTTGGAGGCTTTTGTGACCAGTGTACACCACACTCTTCGTCCCATACAAGTAGTGTCTCCAGATTTTTAGTGCGAAGACGACTGCTCCTAACTCGAGGTCGTGAGTAGTGTAGTTCACCTCATGTGTCTTTAGCTGTCTTGAGGCATAGGCGATGACCTTACCTCGTTGCATCAAGACACAACCAAGCCCCTGATTTGATGCATCGCAGTATACTACAAAATCGTCTGTCCCTTCGGGAAGGGATAATACCGGTGCGGTGCATAGGGCTCGCTTCAGGGTTTGGAATGCCTCCTCCTGTTTTTCTTCCCAATCGAAAGATACACCCTTCTGCGTCAACATGGTGAGAGGCTTCGCAATCCGAGAGAAGTTTTGGATGAATCTACGTTAGTAGCCAGCGAGGCCTAGAAATTGACGAATTTCTGTAGGCGTCCTCGGTGCTGACCAGTTCTCAATAGCTTTAATTTTGGAGGGATCCACGTGGATTCCGTCTTCACTAACCACGTGTCCTAAGAATTCAACTCTTCGGATCCAAAACTCACACTTAGAGAACTTCGCATATAACTTTTCGGATCGCAGCGTTTCCAGGACTCGTCGTAAATGATCCTTGTGTTCTTCCTCGCTCCGAGAGTAGACGAGTATATCGTCAATGAAGACGATGACGAACTGATCTAGATATGGCCGACACATCGTATTCATTAAGTCCATGAACACTGCGGGGGCGTTAGTCAGTCCAAAGGGCATCACTACGAATTCAAAATGCCCGTAACGGGTTCGGAAGGCTGTCTTCGGGACATCTTCCTCAAGCACCTGTAACTGGTGATACCCAGATCTAAAATCAATCTTGGAGAAGTAACTTGCTCCTTGTAGTTGGTCGAATAGGTCGTCGATACGAGGGAGAGGGTAGCGATTTTTGACCATGAGTTTATTGAGTTCCCTATAATCGATGCACATCCGAAACGATCCATCCTTCTTCTTCACGAACAAGACCGGAGCTCCCCAAGGTGAGAAGCTCGGTCTTATAAAACCCTTGTTGAGCAGTTCGTTGAGCTGACCGGATAGTTCTTGCATTTCGGCAGGCGCTAGACGATAGGGCGGCTTAGCTACGGGAGTAGCTCCAGAGACTAGGTCGATTCTGAACTCAACTTGTCATTTGGGAGGTAGACCTGGAAGATCCTCTGGGAATACATCAGAGAATTCGCATACAATGGGAATGTCTTTTGGATCTTTCGATTTCTGGCTAGTGTCGACATTGTGAGCAAGAAAGGCGCGGTATTCCTCACGCAAATATTTTTGAGCCTGAATACTGGAGATGATACGTAGGCTCGTACCAGGTTTATCTCTATAGATTAATAGAGTTTCGTGGTTCGGAAGATTCAGGCGAATGGCTTTGTCGGAGCATAGGATATTGGCACGATGGAGACTCAACCAGTCCATACCGACAATGACATCGAAATTCTTGCTAGAGACTGGTAAGAGATCGATTGGAAATGAGTGATCGTCTAATGTGAGAGTACAACCTATGTAGATTTCATTAGAGATTTTAGTTTTCCTATTAGCCATCTCTAAGACGAATGTTTCTTTTAGTGGTTGAGGGGATTGTTTGAGTAAGTGTTTAAAGTTTTGGTTTATGAAGCTTCTTTCTGCACCACTATCGAATAAGACACGGGCATAAGAGTCGTTGAGAAGAAACGTACCCGTGACTACTATGGGATCCGCTACCGCCTCGTTGTGACCAATAGCGAGTAGCCTTCCAGTTCCCCCAGCATTCGCAGCCTTTGGATAGTTCTTCTTGAAATGACCAGCTTCACCGCAGCCATAACACGTCGGGGTCACTCCCGAACCGGAAACTTGCGAGATAGGTTTGGGAGGGACCTTGCAGAATCGCACCGTATGGCCCTTCCGACCGCAGTTGGAACACTGTAATTCACGGCAGGGGCCGTTGTGGTGAAAAAGGCACTTGGGCAGATTCCCACTGTAAGCTTTTGGTGGTGCAGGAGTGGCTGGAGTAGTGGCAGCGCGAACCACCACGATTTGCTGGTCCTTGGAGGAGGTTTGAGTTTTCTTGCCTTTCTTTTTATCCTATCGCTTCCTCTTTCTGTCAGATGAATTGGGTGGTGCAGTGGTAGTTGTGGTTGTTGTTGCTGGAGTGGAAGAGATTTCGTGGTTGATCAGACTCTGGGCCAATTCCTTGGCGCTGTCGAAGGTGGTAGGGCGTGAGGCTAGAACGTTTCCTTGATACGGAGGCATTAGACCCCATATGTATCGTTCGATCTTCTTGCTTTCAGAAGGGATCATGTTGGGACACATAGCCACCAAGTCGCAGAACCTAGCCATGTAAGCTATTATGTCGGTCCCTACCATCTTGAGGTTCCAGAGTTCCTCCTCAAGTTTTTAAATTTCGCCCCTCGGGCAGTACTCCTTTCTCATGAGATCCTTTAGAGTGTCCCAGCCCATGGCATTGGCTGTGACCAATGAGAGTGCACTGACATGGCCGTTCCACCATGTCAAAGCCCTATTGGTGAGGGTGGCAGTTGCGAACTTGATTTTGCTCTCTTCGGGGCAAGAGCACATTTCAAATACAGCTTCGGTTCTTTCGAACCATTGGGATAATGCCATAATTCCTCCAGTACCATCGAAAAAGGTAGGTTTATAGTTCATGAAATCCTTATAAGTGCATCCATGCACTCTTTGATGGACTTCACCAAATCTAGAGTTACCACCGCTCGCGTCCCCGGAGTTCATTTGAGCCATGGCTGCTGTCACAGCCGCGGTCACAGCTGTTTGGAACAGCACTGGGTCGAACTGCAGAGGAGGAGGTGGTGGAGGAGAGGTTTGAGTTGTTGGTCTTCCTCTACTTCGACGCTTTCGTGGAGGCATCTTTTACTGGAATATCACAGGAATGATAGCAATAGTAAGAGTCTATTGCGAAATAGGAATAAGGTGTTTTATGGATTAATTCAACATAATCCAAAAATCAGATTGAGAGTCATAACAATAGAATAGTTAGCTGCCAATATACTGTATTGATGATGTAATACAAGTTCAGGAAAAATTGATCTAACAGAAGGTCTTACATCAAACCATAGGGGAAAATGTTGGCAGTCTAGAGGTCTAGTTAGAGTACTTTTTAGAGCTAGGATTATTTACAGAAAAGAGAGCTACGGAACATTGATAGGAAAGGCTAGTCTTTAGACAAAAGAGTGAGGTAATTAGATGTCTTCTACTGGCGACAGTTACTGGTTGTGCGAATCCTCAGATCCGCTAGTCGACGCATAATTTCCTGAAGGTGTCGATCTTGAACCCTTTGACGTGCTCGGAGTTCCCTAACTTCGGCTCGAGATGCAGCCAGATGATGCTGCAGAGCCTCGTTGGTCCTTCTTGTCCTGTCCATGGCTTCTTCGAGTTGGCAGATGCGAACCGTGTTGTGATTCGAGTTGGCATCCACTTCTACAACTCGACCAATGGCTGGTTGACCCTGCTCGGCATTCCTGGCAATTCTTCGGACCATGATGGGCAGAACTCGGTCTGCAGATCCTCCTTCACTTATGTTGTAGTAGCTTCGGTCTCCATTGTAAGGTAAAGGCTGACCCTGCTCCTCGCTCCAACGGTGCAAGGATATGGCCCATATAGGAGTGGGACCCTGAAATGACGGGCGGGGGTTGGGGTTCGGAGCTTCAGGAGGTTGATTGTTAACTTCTGGTTCGGAGCTGGAGTTATCCGAGAAGCCTTCAGCATGATAATCATCCAAAGGGATCGGGTGATCATCATCTGACTCCTCATCGAGCCATCCTCCATTGCCCTGGTTTGGATAGTACGGGTCGTCGGGTAGGTGGATGCCAGCCATGCTATCTATGCGAGAAAGGGGAAAAGAAGATTAATAGACGTACTAACCTAAATTACTTATAAGATGAATCGTTACTAGTTGTCCCAATACTTGCGTAGTGCATACCAATTACATGAAACCGAAGCAAGATAGTCCTTCGAATAAGCAACCCTAACTCCAGATCCCCAATCAAACAAGAACAGGAAATGAAACAAAGGCTACAGATTCTGAGTCTATAGCGCCCTAGCCACATGTAACCGTGGTGTATCCACTTAGCAACTATTGTCCTACCAGTAACGACCCTTTTAGTTATCACATATGTATGTTTTAGAGATACAGAATACTCCTATAGTATTCTTATGGTAACGTTATTGTGGTAGTGTTGGTGAGTTTTTAGACTTGTTGCAATACCACAACCAAGCATAGGCACATGCTAATCACTCCCAGGAAAACGTAGTTGATCAGGCTACATCTCCCCAAATGTGACTATATGTCTCTAAGCCCAATCGTGCTACCCAACAATCTTAATACTTTTGTTCTGTTCTAGTGTGATACTGACTTCTGTGTTTTATAGTGATGTGTGTATATATATACTTAGTCAAATATTTTAGACACTTAACAGTATATATTCTTGGTCAGAGTGTCTTAATCCCGAAGTGTTTATAGTTCTTATATCTTTTTATAGGTTGATATACTTGATTCACTATAAACAAAGCTCTGATACCAATCTGTCACACCCCAAAACCGATAACGGCGGAATACGTTTCGGGGTGGAGGACGACATGTACAGTATCATCACAATTGCATAATAGTAAAAACAAGAAACATGCAACCATTTCATTTACATAGTGAGCATAATTACAAGTGTGTTCTGTAAAGTTCAACAAACACCAAATGTATGCAAAAATAAGAGATGGATCTTGTATGCTCCACCTTCTCAAAAATGTAGCACCTGTACCTATCTATCTTTGACCTGAGGATACAAGTTATTTTGAAAATGAGTATCAGCATAAAGCTGGTGAGTTCATAAGAGTTTAGTGTGAGTTTTAGTGTAAAATGCATTAGTACAAATAGTGTGAAGGACTGCAGTTTACATTCGTGAGTAATAGAAAACTCTAAAAAAAATCCTATATTTTCCAGAAAATACATTGTAATTGAAAACCTGTAACTTGCATGTAAGTCTCATCACAAAAAAATCGTTTGAAATATAAGTATATTAGTGAGTCCCCAATAAGTAGTGTAATAAGAAAAGTTATGCCTGATATCAGTAATAGAGGTACATACTCCCATTAGTATTAGATACTTATTTACTTCAGGATTTTAAACTTATTCTTTAGTATTAGTATTTTTGTGTGAATGTAATGTATTCCTTGTATGCTACTAATAGTGTGAGTAATATAGTACCCCATGACCTTCCCGGTCATGCATAGTGTAGAGAAATAGTGGCATCCCTAGGCCTGCACGACTCGGACTGAGGTTAACAGTCGGGATGTAATAGTGTCTACCCTGTATAGATCTATACATGTAGCGTCGTCTTTCTGTCAAAAAACTCTAGGCATAGTATGTAGCGAATAGCGTATCTCATAGTGAGTTAGTGTGTTATCCCCTGATTAGTGCTTTCTCTTGTATTATAGATAAGTAGTCTTTTGTATAACTCGTATTGTGTTCTCTTGTTAGTGTATAGTATCATAATAGAGTGTATTATAGGGTGTAGAGTAGTAGCTATAGCGAGTAATAGTGGCCTTAACTATACCTATTATAGTTAACTTAGTGCGTATGATTCTTGTCAGTTTAGTGGTTTAAACATTAAATGAAATGAAAATACTCGTATCCAACACTAATATATATGATATATAACTAAGAAATCAACGACAGTCGGACGGATAACAACTACCCTAAGCCCACAATCAAACAAGAACAGGAAATAAGGCGAGCTATCGGTCCTAAGTCCTTCAAGTCTTACTTATATAAATATATTGGTGTGATTACATTTTATAAAGAATTTATTTAATAAAAATCTTGTTAAAAGGGAACATTTAGAAAATTGTTCTTTTATCCAAAATAGTTTTGAAAACGAAAATCCTTTTTAAAATACATAGTGGTAAATCACATGTGATTTGAACTACGGATAGTGAATCACATGTGATTAAATTTTGTAACATGAATAATTTACTTGAATAAATTTCCATAAACATGTATAATTGACTTGTATCCCCCCCCCCTAAAACATATAACATTTGAAAGGTTCATTAAAGGGGTATGAACTCACAGTTTATCGAAGGGTTCGAGTGTTAACGGATGCCCTGATTGCCAATGGTTCCTATAAATCATGTGATGACACACAATTGGGTTAGAACTAGGATGTTTCATGCTTAAACATGATGGATAAACATTCTTAGGCATCGGCATTACTGAATACAAGTGTCTCATGATCCAGACTTAATAATTCATGCAAGCTTAGGGCCAAAAGTGGGCATTTGAGTGAGTGCATGGCCTAGAAATTGAGTGTGCGGCTAAGGTGTGCGGCCAGATGTGTGTGTGAGGCTGCACACAAGTGTGTGCGGCCGTTCAGTGTGTGTGTGCGGCTGTTCATAGGAGTGTGCGGCCGTACACTCCTCTTGTGAGTCCAAATGAAGTGTTTGCTCTTCACACTAAGGATATTTGAATGTGTGCTGCTCCCTCATGAAGGTGTGCGGCCATACACCTTCAAGGGTCCATGAATATGATGAACATGATGAGTTTTAAGGCTTGGGACTCAAGTGTTTACCACTAATAATCTTGAAGATGAACTAGATCATAAATATGAGGTCTTCAAGGTGTTCTTGGTTCAAGATTTTAGAGAGAGAAAGTAGGGAGAGAGTAAGGAGTATCCAAATGAATGAATGAAGAAGGTACCCAGCTATATATATGTTTAGGTGTGAGGCTGGAGGGTGTGCGGCCGCACACATGGGTGTGTGGCCGTACACATAAAAGTGTGGCCGCACACACCTCTTTCGGTGTGTTTAATCCGATTTCATGATGCAAAACACTTTCCAACACCTCCTAACACCCATAACTAGACTATATTGTGTCCAAAACACGCATTCGGAACCACAAGATTTACAAAGGGTGATGAATTCAAGATTTAAAGACAATATGCGGACCAATTACATAGGATGAAAGTTTCGGGTTGTCACACCTTTCATGTTACACATAGATATGAAGTATTTAATATATATTATGTGTTGCAAGTGCATAGTTACTTTCATCTTACACATAGATATCAAGTATTTTATATAAATTACGTGCTATGTGTGCATATTATCTGAATACTTGCTGTCTATGCTGGATGAACGATTTGATACATGTTTTAAATTATTTAAATTGTATATGTATTTTATATCTACGATTATGTTGGGGTAAAACATGGGTAGATGTAATAGATGGAATATGAGTTTGATGATGAGTTGAGAGGTGTTATAGACCACGAGGTGAGGGTGAGAGGTGGACAATGTGAGAAGCCTTTTCCCAAACGATTCCCCCGTCATTCAGCAGAGTATGGATGATAACCACAGACTATTCTAGACAGTCCACTGGAACACTATCAGGCTTGCAACTTGTAGGTGTTATGAACGATGTGTTCACCTGGTGTACTCTAAACCTTGGCGACCATGCAGACTTGGTGCCTAAACCTTGGTGATCATGCCTACTTGATGCCTAAACCCTGGCGACTATGTAGACTTAGTGCCCGTTGTGCAAACCTTGGCGATCATGCAAACTTGATGCCTAACCCCTGGCGACTATGCATACTTAGTGCCTGTTGTGTAAACCGTGGCAACGATGGACTTCGTGCTGGTTCCTTAGGATGATCCTTAGGAATAAATGAACGGGGAATAACTGATTCTTATGGTAGATCCTTAAGAATAAAGAAGATAATGGGGATGGGTAATTGGGTTGATTGCTTAATTGTTTAAACATAATAATTATATTATTATGGGTTGAAAACCCTATGTACTCACCAGGTTTCCCAACCTGACCCACTCAGTTTATTTATATCAGAGGTGTCGATCTGAAGTGACATTTCACTGAGAGATTAAGGAGATATAGATCACTAGTGTAAATGAATGTAAGTTCTGTTTATGCTTATGTTTCTGTATTGACAATGACATCCCAAATGTTTTAAAATGAATAAAATTCGTTTCTTCGGAAATTCTTTGATAACGTATTTATCGTGTTTTTCTGGGAATAAATTATGCAACATTTTTATTAAAAGAGGTACTCTGGTTTTTATAAAACATAAACAAAATCGGTTTTTTTTGGCCGCGAAAATGGGGATGTCACAAATGTGGATACCCTATTTTTCTTTTATGGGTCAAATACACAATGAAATAATTTGTTGCATTATGTTTTACACAATCGGTGGAGGCGTATATTAAGACATGGTTGTTTGTAGAGGCGGCTGAGGCAAAGTGATTATGAGTTGCTTGTTTCCATGAATTCGGATATGTTTCTTCGTGTCGTTAACCCAAATTTGGCAGGCACTTGGATGACGAGGTACATACTAGAATACAATGGTAAACATTCTATTTTTTTAAAAAAATGATGTTGTGAAAGTGAACAAACACTAAAACAAGCAAAAAAAAACATTTATTCAGCACATTCGAAACAAACTCTCTCGTTGGAAAACTAAAACCCTTTCATTTGGTGGAAGGCTTACCTTAATCAAATTTGTTCTAGGAAATCTTCCTACCTTTTACATGTCATTACTTAGAACTCCCATCGAAGTCATTGAAAAACGGTAGAAGATAAGAAGGAAGTTCTTATTGGGGGTTGGGTGGTCATGAAGAAAAAAATAAAATAAAATGGGTTTCATGGGAGAAGGTTATGACAACCCGAAATTTTCATTCGGAAAAACTCTAAAGTCAATCACTTCAATTAAAAGTCAATTACATTTCAAATAATTTTTAGCCAATTTAAATTTCGTTGGAGTATTTTTAGTACTTATTCTTTAAATAAACGAATGAAAGGAAGTACCGTCTCGAGTCTTGAAGTTTTAAAACCGCACATACCACCTAGTTAAGAAGTTCACGGCCAAACTTTTATAGTTTGGGCCGTAAACTCCCCCTAGACCGTAAAATAATGCCTTAAGCATGAGTTTACTCCCCAAACTCCTCACTTCTTACTTTCATTCTCAAGAACACCTCCAAATCTCTCTCAACTATCATCCCGTCTTTCACCAAATTTCCCGAAAATGTAAATGTTTCTTGACTTGATTAGTTGTTATAACATAACACCTAGTGATTATACATCATTTCATCCATTCATTTTCTTGTTTGGCTTAGATCTTCAAAACACCAAGAACACCAAGAACACACACTAGTGTTCTTGGGCCTTTAGCAACTTTTCAAGCTTCTACATAGTAAGTACTTCTATCCTAGAGTATTATAGAGCTTGTTACACTTCCTTACATCAAGAAAACGTCCATAAAACACCAAGAACAAGGTGTTTATAGTCCAAGATGTTCTTGGACCGTAAACCCTAAATTAAGGTGCCCAAGTGTGCCCTAGTCCTTCATAAGCCTTGGAAACTTGCTTAAATCCCTTCCTTGATGAGTTAAGGACTTGAAAACCCCAAATGACCATAAAACATATGAGTTTACTACAGTAAACTCAAAGGAAAATGGTTTAAGAACCGTAAACTCCATTTAGGAGTGAAATGGTGCCCTAATATCTTCCATAGACTTGTACTTCAAACGGAAATGCTTCTAAGGGACTTGTAAGACTTCAAAACAACAAATGGTCAAGGAAGCATGAGTTTACGGCCATAAACTCATGAGTTTATGACCGTAAACTCATTTGATGATGGTCATAAAACCGTAAACTCCATTATGGGGTTTTCCTTGAACCCCAAACACACTAGCCGTGCCCTACAACACTTAGATGCAACCCTTGTGACTTTTAACACTTGAAACAAAGTGTTTCCATGTCCTAGACTGTCTTAACTTGATTTATTAGTTATAAATTGACTAATTAGATATATATATATATATATATATATATATATATATATATATATGTTTATTATATGATAACTAGGCTCATTGTGTGTGTACAAGTCTCCACTTGTCACCTAGCACCATGTCCGACACTTCAATACAATCCACTCACTACAGGTGAGTTCATACCCCTTAACTAACCTTTGAAATAATTTTAAATGTTTTTAAATGCTTTATGGGGGGGGGGGGGAATACAAGTTGAACCATGTTAGTTATTAGATCAATCACATGTGATTAATAACTAACATGCAAATGGATTTTTCATGCTTTAAACTGTTTTACCAAACAAATGTCTTCAAACTGGTTATCAAATTCACTTTTTATACTAAAACTTTCCTTTATAGTTTTTAAACTTATATATTGTTAAAAACCATGTCTACTGCATATATAGTTATATAAATAAGGTTTGAAGGACTTAGGAGAGATAACCCACTTTACTTCCTGTCCTCGTTTGGTTGTGGTACTAAAGTACCCAGTTGTTTGTCCGTGTGTCGTTGAATCCTTCATTATATATTATGTATATATGTATAGATATAAAGTACCCAGTTGTTTGTCCGTGTGTCGTCGAATGAGAACATATACAACTATACTAGAAAGAGAACATATACAACGATACTAGGATGAGTAACAATACATTTACATATACATGAATACGTTAACATAAATGTGATCCACTGTATCGGAGCATGCCTTCAATGTCATGGCCCGAATTGTAGCCAGAGTCTCTTGGAGGGAGAGCGTGAGTTTGCGTATATATTTATATTGGATTGACTATCCTACACCTTGCTGCTAGCTACAGCCGGACTTGCAGGTCTGCGAGTGCCAAACGTCATACCTTTTTATGATTTACATTGTCGTGTTTCCCAGTCGATAGTATGGTACAATAAATCACATAATACCTTGATCTAAGTCTGATTTAAGATAGTTAGTACAGCAGTAGTTCCTATAATACAACACTACAGTACTACATTAATTTACCCTTTACAAGCACTTACAAACATTCACATAATTTTATTACGAACGTTTACAAACTCGTACTTCAAACCACGTTCAAACGCTTTGATACAAACACCGACACTAAATACTTATGAACTCACCAACATTAATGCTGATAAACTCTTTCAAAATAAATTGTATTCTCAGGTCATCAATAGACAGGTACCGAGGCCAACTTTTCATATGATGGAGCGCATGCAAGACTCCTCTTATATTTTGATTTACATTTTGGTGTCTATAACTGTACAGAATACACTTGTATTAAAATTATATATTTAATGCAATGGATGATATTGTTTACTTGTTTGCTATTATACTGTGTTGTGATACTTTACATGACGTCCTCCTCCCAGAACGTTTCCGTCGTTCTCGGTTTTGGGGTGTGACAGATTGGTATCAGAGCATTGTTTATAGTGAATTCAGTATATCAACCCATAAAAGATATACTAATTATAAACCCATTGGGATTAAAACACTCTGACCAAGAGTCTATACTTTTAAATAATAAAATCTTTAACTAAGTATACAAGTTTGCATTCATACTAAAATCAGTGTCACAATGACAAGAAGAAAAGTATTACGATTGTTAAATATCACAAGTGAGCTCGGGGATGTATTGTCAGTCCTGGGAGTGGCATAGCCTAATCAACTATGCTGGTCCTAGGGGTGATTAGCACATGCCCTAGAATGGTTGTGATATGGTAACAAGTCTAAAATCTTACCAACACTACTATAATGAGAACACTAGAACAGAACATAAGTTTAAAATACTATAGGAGTATTTTGTGTTACTTTAATCACTTATCTGAGAACTAAAGAGGTTGCTATCAAGTAGGTCAATAGTCGTTAAGTGGATACGCTAAGGTTGTATGAAATTTAGGTGTTATAGACTGAGAATCTGTGACCTTTGCTCCACCTCCTGTCCTCGTTTGGTTGTGGATTTTGAGTTTGGGCCACTTATTCGAAGGTCTATCCTGCTCTACTTTTATATGACTGGTATACACTACACAAGTATTGACATAACTGATACAGATCATCTTATAATTATCTTAAGTAGTACGTCTATTTATATAAGATTCTTATATCCCTTTTCTCGCGTAGATATCATGGTTGGATTCCATCATGGCGACCCGTACTTCCCAAATGAAGGCAACACAGGATGGCTTGAAGCAGAGTCCGATGATGAGCACCAAGTCCCGTTGGATGATCATCAAGTAGAAGGCTTCTTGGATGGATCTGACTCCGAGCCGGAAGTCAACAACCTACCGCCAGTAGGTCAAGCCCCAAACAATAACCCCCGACCAGCTTTCCCAGGTCCCACACCCTTATGGGCAACCAACTTGAATCGCTGGAGCAACGAGCAGGGTCAACCCTTACCTTACTTTGGGGACCGAAGCTTTTACAACCTTAGCGAAGGTGGCTCTACGGATCGAGCTCTGCCCGTCATGGTCCATAGAATTTCTTGTAATGTCAAACAAGGTCGAGCAGCCATCAACCGGGTCATGGAAATTGATGCCAACTCTGGTGTCAACACTGTCCGCATCCGCCGTCTCGAAGAAGAAATGGAAAGGACCAGGAGAACCAATGAGACTCTGCAGCAACAACTGGCTGCCTCCCGAGCCAAAGTCATAGAACTTCGAGTTCGCCAGAGGGCTCATGAGCGACACCTTCAAGAGCTGGTTCGTGAAGTGGCAGACCTCAGGGTTCGCCCGAGGAATTCCCATCGCCGTTAGAAGATGTCCAGCACATCTTTTCTTTTGTTTAAGGAATAGCCTTTCGTATCTGTGCTCTATGCAGCACTTGTCTGTAAAATATTCCTATCTTGCAGTACTCTAACTAAGAACCTAAGAACTGTCAACCTTTTCCCTTATGGTATGATGTAAGACCTACTGTTAGGTTAATTTTCCTGAACTTGTTGCTGATGGGTTTTGGTCATAAGACATCCTATGTGCTCATACAAACCCTAATGCTTGGATCTAGGTTTCTCTATTGTACATGCTTTGAATCCAAGACTATAAACCCTAATTCTAGCATATGGAAATCAATATTAATATACAATTAGGTTTAAGATATTACCTTGATTGTTATGTAGCAATAACAATCCCAATTCCTCCTTGAATTGACTTTGGAAGGCTTAAAGTCACAAGTGTCACTCCTCTAATGGCATACAAACACCATAAGCAAGTGGAAAAGGTATAAAGAGATAGGAGAGAGGTAGGAATTTGTCCTTAGGACTTCTTGGGAAGGCTTGGACGAATTCATGAGCCTTAGGGGGTTTATATAGGTGTAAAGATAAGGGTTTTAGTCCTTATCCTTATCTAGTTGCTTGCCCACCAAGCAACCATAAGATAAGTCTTAGAAACCCTTATCCTAGTCGAATTCTAAGGCATTATCACCTTAAATTCGTTCACCCTATATATAAGATAATCCTTACCTTATTTTGTAACTATCACATAATTATAATTCAGCCCCTCTAGTTTAATTAATTACACTTGATCACAGAATTAATTCTTAATTAATTATTGACAAATATTAATTAAACAAATATGATTTCTCCTTTAATATATTATTCTTATAACATATTAATAAATCATAATAACCTCTCTCTCTATTTATTTTTCCAATCAAGTTGCTTTGGTGAAGGCAACCCAAAAGGCCAATGCACCATCGGGTCAAGTACATACCAAAATAGTTATGGACTTAGACACTAATCCAACAGTTGCATCAATAATACCAGTAATATTGACAATTATCTAAATTGTTGGACTATGGCGATTTAGTCCATGTGTCACTCTCACTCTGCTTACAATTGATTCTTACCATTGTGTTCATATTTGTAGACTTACAGTTGAAAGATGCCTCCTCACAAATCAACACGGCATAATCCTCCACCTCCACCACCACCTCCTCCTCCTCCGGTAATCGATACCACAACTCTTAATGCTGCAGTAGCTGCGGCAGTGGCAACTGCCATGGCTCAATATCACTCCACTGAAGCCAACAGAGGTGGGACCCCTGTTGACTCTACTCATGGTGAAATCCCTGTGCGCTCGAGAGAGTGCTCCTACAAAGATTTCACAAACTACAAGCCGAAGTCCTTCAAGGGGACTGGCTGAGTCATTGCCCTCTCGCAATGGTTCGAGAAGATGGAATCGGTCTTCGAAATTTGTTCCTGCCCTGCTGCGAGCAAAGTCAAGTTTGTCGCATGCACCTTTGAGGAGAAAGCCCTGACATGGTGGAACAGCCATGTCAAGTCACTAACTCTCGTAGTGGCCAACGACATGGGCTGGGAAGCTTTGAAAGACCTCATGATTGAGGAGTATTGCCCGAGGGGCGAGATCCAGAAGTTGGAACAGGAGCTGTGGAGCCTAACTATGAGTGGTTCCAACATAGTCGCGTATACCGCCAGATTCAGTGAATCGGTGGCCCTCTGTCCCAACATGGTTCCCACCGAAGGGAAAAAGATCGAGAGGTACATCTGGGGCTGGTGCCTCCATATCAGGGAAATGTCCTATCATCAAACCCTACTACCTTCGACAGTGCCAAGTGACTGGCACATCGACTCATTGATCAAGGAGTCCAATCCCCACCATCAACAACAACCCTGGCCATCTCGGAACCTTCCAAACCCGCTGACAATAAGCAGAAGTTCTGGGATGACAAGAAGAAACAACGAGCTGCCAAAAAGCAGCAGATTGTGGCAGTTCACGCCACGATAACCCCCGCTGCTGCTACTCCGGTGAAGCAGTATGCTGGAAGTTTGCCTAAGTGCAACAAATGCAACTTCCACCACAACGGCCCCTGCCGAGAAATGCAGTGCTCTAACTGCAACAAGAAAGGACACACTGTCCGTTTATGCAAATCTCCAGCGAGGCCGATCACCCAAGTTCCCAGTGCTGGCGTGGGCCAAGCTTGCTATGGATGTGGCTATGTGGGCCACTATAAGAGGGACTACCCAAAAGCAAGAAATGTCGGTGGAGCAGGAAGAGTTCTGGCTATAGGCCACGGGGAGGCACTTGCTAGCCCTACGGTGGTGATTGGTACGTTTCTCCTCGATAACTCCTATGCATGCATACTGTTCGATAGTGGAGCGGAGCGAAGCTTTGTGAACCATAAATTTGCTCGCATACTTAAACAACAACCGCATGCACTTAAAGAACAATTCACTGTAGAAATGGCTAATGGGAAAACTGAGAGCACCAAGAGCATTTACTTAGGATGTACCCTAACTCTAGATAGTCATTCATTTCCAATTGACCTCATGCCGGTCTCGATTAAAAGCTTCGACGTTATCATCGGCATGGATTGGTTAAGTCTTCATCGCGCCGACATCATGTGCTACGAGAAAGCAGTCCGCCTAAACCTCCCGTCTAACGAAACTCTCATCATCTACAGCGACAAACCCGATACGAGTCTTCGTATTATCTCAAGTATTCAAGCACAAAAGTATCTATGTAAGGAATATCGTGCATTCCTTGCTCACGTTGTCGATACGAGCCTAGAAAACGAAAGAACTAAAGAACATTCTAGTAGTGAGCGACTTTCCCGACATCTTTCCAGAAGAACTACCAGGATTACCTTTGCAACGACAGGTCAAGTTCAGGATCGACTTAGTCCCAGGAGCTACCCCAGTAGCCAAGTCGCCCTACCGATTAGCACCAGCTGAGATGCAGGAACTATCTGGTCAACTTAACGAACTACTCAACAAGGGCTTTATAAGACCAAGTTTCTCACCTTGGGGAGCACCGATCTTGTTCGTTAAGAAGAAAGACGGATCATTTCGTATGTGTATCGACTACAGAGAACTCAACAAACTGACGGTCAAAAATCGTTACCCTCTGCCTCGCATAGACGATTTATTTGACCAACTGCAAGGGGCGAATTACTTTTCCAAAATTGATCTAAGATCCGGATATCACCAATTACGAGTGCTAGAGGAGGATGTTCCGAAGACAACCTTTCGAACTCGTTACGGACACTACGAGTTTGTAGTAATTCCATTCGGATTGACCAATGCGCCCGTAGTGTTTCTGGATTTAATGAATAGAGTATGTCGACCTTACTTGGATCAATTCGTCATCGTCTTCATTGATGACATCCCGATCTACTCCCGAAGTAAGGAAGAGCATGGCGATCACCGACGAAAAGTTCTAGGAACTTTACGAACAGAGAAGCTCTATGCGAAGTTCTCTAAATGTGAAATTTGGATCCGAAGAGTCGAATTCTTAGGACACGTGGTTAGCAAAGAGGGAATCCATGTGGACCTAACCAAAATTAAGGCCATTGAGAACTGGTCAGCACCGAAGACGCCTATAGAAATTCGTCAATTTCTAGGTCTCGCTGGCTACTACTGCAGGTTCATACAGAACTTCTCCCGCATTGCGAAACCTCTTACAGCACTGACCCAGAAAGGCGTGGCCTTTGACTGGGAAGAGAAGCAGGAGAGAGCGTTCCAAACGCTCAAGCGAGCCTTGTGGACCGCGCCAATACTATCCCTCCCCGAAGGGATAGAAGACTTCATTGTCTATTGCGATGCGTCAAACCAAGGGCTCGGTTGTGTTCTGATGCAACGGGGTAAGGTCATCGCCTACGCCTCGAGACAGCTGAAGACACACGAAGTCAACTACACCACACATGATCTTGAGCTGGGGGCAGTTGTGTTTGCCTTGAAGATCTGGAGACATTACCTGTCTGGCACGAAAAGCACGATCTTTACAGACCACAAGAGTTTACAACACATATTCGATTAGAAGGAGCTCAATATGAGACAACGACGGTGGGTTGATCTACTCAATGACTACGAATGCGATATTCGTTATCATCCGGGTAAAGCCAAAGTAGTAGCAGACACCCTATGTCGGAAGGAATATTCTGGTCGAAGAGTCAAATCGTTGACAATGACTATCCATTCACACTTGTCTATGCAAATTCAGGCGGCTCAGTTTGAAACCATGAAACCTGAAAACGTGATGGGTGAATCCCTTAGAGGAATGGATAAGAAATTAGAGGCCAAGGGTGGCGGAGCCTTATATTTCATGGACCAGATCTGGACACCGAAACATGGTGGTTTCCGAGACTTGGTCATGACCGAGGCGCACAACACTCGGTATTCCGTTTACCCAGGTTCAGATAAGATGTATGTGGATCTTAAAAAGTTATACTGGTGGCCTAACATGAAAGCAGAGATTGCTACTTTCGTAAGTAAATGCCTTACTTGCGCAAAGGTTAAGGTCGAGTACCAGAAACCCTCCGGTTTGCTGCAACAACCAGAGATTCCAGAATGGAAGTGGGAGCGGATCACTATGGATTTCATAACCAAGTTGCCCAAGACAACAAGTGGACTTGATACCATATGGGTCATCGTTGATAGATTGACCAAGTCTGCACACTTCCTGCCTATCAAGGAAACTGACAAGATGGAGAAGCTTACGAGAATGTACATTAAGGAAATCGTACGACCGCATGGTGTTCCTATATCCATTATCTCGGATAGATATAGTAGGTTCACTTCTAGGTTCTGGCAGTCGCTACAACATTCCCTAGGAACAAGGCTAGACATAAGCACAACCTACCATCCTCAGACCGACGGACAAAGTGAGAGGACCATCCAAACACTGGAAGATATGCTGAGAGCCTGTGCGATCGACTTTGGGAAGGCATGGGATACTCATTTACCCCTTGTCGAATTTTCCTACAATAACAGTTATCACATGAGCATCAAGGCTGCTCCATTTGAAGCCCTCTATGGCCGGAAGTGCAGATCCCCTCTGTGCTGGGCTGAAGTGGGTGACACCCAATTAGCTAGGGGACAAGTTTCTAACAGCACTCTCACAGGCCCGGAAATCATTCGAGAAATGACAGAGAAGATCGTTAAGATCCGTGAACGATTGAAAGCCTCTAGAGACCGATAGAAAAGCTACGCTGACAAACGAAAGAAACCTTTGGAATTCCAGGTGGGAGACCGAGTCCTTTTGAAAGTCTCACCCTGGAAGGGCTTGATACCCTTCGGTAAGCATGGGAAGCTCAATCCAAGATACATAGGGCCTTTTGAGATTCTCGCTAGAATCGGCCCTGTAGTATACAAACTCAAACTACCCAACGAACTCAGTAACGTACATTCTACATTCCACGTCTCAAACTTTAAAAAGTGTATGTCTGACGAGACTCTTGTAATCCCACTCGACGAGATCGAGATCAACGAGAGCCTCAACTTCGTGGAAGAACCTGTAGAGATCATGGACCGTGAGGTCAAGCAGACAAAGCAAAGCCGCATCCTGATTGTGAAGGTTCGCTGGAACGCCAAGCGAGGACCGAAATTCACATGGGAGCACGAGGATCAAATGAAATTGAAATATCCTCATCTATTTGCTCGTTTGTTTGTAACTATTTTATTCACTTAAACTTTAATTTCGGGACGAAATTCCCTTTAACGGGGGGATGATGTGACAACCCGAAATTTTCATTCGGACAAACTCTAAAGTTAATCACTTCAATTAAAAGTCAATTACATTTCTAATAATTTTTAGCCAATTTAAAGCTCGTTGGAGTATTTTTAGTACTTATTCTTTAAATAAACGAATGAAAGGAAGTACCGTCTGGAGTCTTGGTGTTTCAAAACCGCACATACCACCTAGTTAAGAAGTTCACGGCCAAACTTTTATAGTTTGGGCCGTAAACTCCCCCTAGACCGTAAACTCATGCCTTAAGCATGAGTTTACTCCCCAAACTCCTCACTTCTTACTTTCATTCTCAAGAACACCTCCAAATCTCTCTCAACTATCATCCCGCCTTTCACCCGATCTCCCAAAAATGTAAGTGTTTCTTGACTTGATTATTTGTTATAAAATAACACCTAGTGATTATACATCATTTTATCCATTCATTTTCGTGTTTTTCTTAGATCTTCAAAACACCAAGAACACACACTAGTGTTCTTGGGCCTTTAGCACCTTTTCAAGCTTCTACATAGTAAGTACTTCTATCCTAGAGTCTTATAGAGCTTGTTACACTTCCTTACATCAAGAAAACGTCCATAAAACACCAAGAACAAGGTGTTTGCGGTCCAATATGTTCTTGGACCGTAAACCCTAAATTAAGGTGCCAAAGAGTGCCCTAGTCCTTCATAAGCCTTGGAAACTTGCTTAAATCCCTTCCTTGATGAGTTAAGGACTTGAAAACCCCAAATGACCATAAATCATATGAGTTTATGGCAGTAAACTCAAAGGAAAACGGTTTAAGAACCGTAAACTCCATTTAGGAGTGAAATGGTGCCCTAATCACTTCCATAGACTTATACTTCAAATGGAAATGCTTCTAAGGGACTTGTAAGACATCAAAACAACAAATGGTCAAGGAAGCATGAGTTTACGGCCGTAAAATCATGAGTTTATGACCATAAACTCATTTGATGATGGTCATAAACCGTAAACTCCATTATGGGGTTTTCCTTGAACCCCAAACACACTAGCCATGCCCTACAACACTTAGATGCAACCCTTGTGACTTTTAACACTTGAAACAAAGTGTTTCCATGTCCTAGACTGTCTTAACTTGATTTATTAGTTATAAATTGACTAATTAGATATATATATATATATATATATATATATATGTTTATTATATGATAACTAGGCTCATTGTGTATGTACAAGTCTCCACTTGTCACCTAGCACCGTTTCCGACACTTCAATACAATCCACTCACTACAGGTGAGTTCATACCCCTTAACTAACCTTTGAAATACTTTTAAATGTTTTCAAATGCTTTGCTTTATGGGGGGGATACAAGTTGAACCATGTTAGTTATTAGATCAATCACATGTGATTAATAACTAACATGCAAATGGATTTTTCATGCTTTAAACTGTTTTACCAAACAAATGTCTTCAAACTGGTTATCAAATTCACTTTTTATACTAAAACTTTCCTTTACAATTTTTAAACCTATATATTGTTAAAAACCATGTCTACTACATATATAGTTATATAAATAAGGTTTGAAGGACTTAGGAGAGGTAACCCACTTTACTTCCTGTCCTCGTTTGGTTGTGGTACTAAAGTACCTTGTTGTTTGTCCGAGTGTCGTTGAATCCTTCATTATATATTATGTATATATGTATAGATATAAAGATTTATATCGTAGTTCAGTACATTCAGTCATTCATCAATTTTACTAATAAACTATAATAGGTATAGTTTAGGGTTATACTACTTACTACTTCTAGCTCAATGAAACATACAAGAGTCTGTTCATTCATGAGTCATTACTTATTACTATAAGATCATATACAACTATACTAGAATGAGAACATATACAACTATACTAGAAAGAGAATATATACATCGATACTAAGATGAGTAACAATACATTACATATACATGAATACGTTAACATAAATGTGATCCACTGTATCAGAGCTTGCCTTCAATGTCATGGCCCGAATTATAGCCAGAGTCTCTTGGAGGGAGTGCATGAGTTTGCATATAGATCTTTACTGGATTGACTATCCTACACCTTGTTGCTAGCTACAGCCGAACCTGCAGGTCTGCGGGTGCCAAACGTCATACCTTTTTACGATTTACATTGTCGTGTTTCCCAGACGATAGTATGGTACAATAAATCACATAATACCTTGATATAAATCCGTTTCAAGGTAGTTAGTATAGAAGTAGTTCTTATAATACAACACTACAATTCTACATTAATTTACCCTTTACATTCATTTAGTGATTATTTCACTTAAACGTTTATTTACAAACTATATTTTGATAATGATAGTTACACTTGGGAAAATTACACACTTTTACAAGAAACAAACATACAAAATAGTTATGCCTTGGTAGAAGGCTACTTTTAGTAGAAAATATAGGATTTTCTAGGAGTTACAAACTTTTACAAGCACTAACAAACATTCACATACTTTTATTACAAACGTTTACAAACTCGTACTTCAAACCACGTTCAAACATTTTGATACAAACACCGAGACTAAATACTTATGAACTCACCATCTTTAATGCTGATAAACTCTTTCAAAATGAATTGTATTCTCAGATCATCAGTAGACAGGTACCGAGGCCAGCATTTGTGAAGATGGAGCGCATGCAAGACTCATCTTATATTTTGATTTACATTTTGGTGTCTATAACTGTACAGAATACACTTGTATTAAAATTATATTTAATGCAATGGATGATGTTGTTTACTTGTTTGCTACTATATTGTGTTGTGATACTTTACATGACGTCCTCCGCCCCAGAACGTTTCCGCCGTTCTCGGTTTTGGGGTGTGACAAAGGTTATCGCTTCTAAGGAACTTGGTGGTTTGGGAGTCGGATCAATTAATATACTGAATGTTGCTCTCATTGTTAAATGGTGGTGGAGACTTAAATCTGAACCCCCCTCACTGTGGGCCAGAGTCATTGTAGGACTTCTTAATTTGGGAAATAAACATGTTGAGTACTTAGCAAAAAGAAAAAGAGTAACTGGAGTTTGGAACAATATTGCTGGAGTTAAAAAGGATATTGATGTAATGAGACTTAGTTATAATGATTTCTTCTTGAAAATTTTCAAATTTGGGGATAACATTCAGTTTTGGCATGACTTATGGGCTGATGGTGGTTTAAACATAAAAACAAAATACCCTAAATTATATGAACATGAAAATTAGAAGTCATGTAAGGTTTTAAAGAGAAAAAACGAAGGTAGGAACATGTGGAATTGGAGATCTTGTCCTACTGTTGTTGTTGCTGCTGGTAGCTCCTCTAAACTAGAATGTCTAGTTAACGACATGAATTCGATACGATTACAATCTAGGGTCAATCAGTTGTCGTGTCTACTATCGACGTATGGAAAATATAGGGTGTACCTCCTCAGGAAAAAGATTGACCTGTGCTCCATAGCAAATGTCCACCATTTTCATATAAGTTGGTGTAAACTCATTCCAATTAAAGTAACTACATTCATATGGCGTGCTGTGATGGGGAAAATACAGTCAGCTGTAGCCCTCTCCCATCGTGGGGTTACTCTCGACACTTGTAACTGTAGCTCATGTATTGATGGAATCGAATATGCAAATCATATTCTGGTGGAATGTCCTTATGCGAACTCCATCATGAAGTCCATAACTGGTGCGAAATAGATCAGATCAATTTCCATAATGTAGAAAAGATTACTTGTTTTGCAGCCAACTGGGGAAGATGCCCTAAGAAAAAGGAACGGTTAAGAACCATTTGCTACGGGTTACTTTGGAGTATATGGAGAGCTAGAAATGATCGGATATTCTAAGCAAAATTCATCACTCCAAATGGTGTGGTGGACAATATCAAAGTGTTAGTGTATTTGTGGGTAAAATGTAGGGGCAAAGGTGGTTTATGTAACCGGGAAGAGTGGCTCTCTTGTTATTTTTCGTCTTAGTCTTAAATTTTCTTTATATGTAATATGTAACCTTTAAATTTTCCCCTATACTTTCTTACTATTTGGGTGCATTTCTATAATATTGGCCATTTTCCAAACAAAAAAAGGTAAGAATTCCATGTACTAGTTCCTCTATAATCAATGTTTTAACGGACGCCAAAATAGAACTATTTAAATTTTCTTTCTTAAAGTGCCACGTACTTCTTTAAATATACAAAAAAAAACATATCTAACTTGAAAGACGTATAAAGAAAAAGTAGCAGAGAAGCATCGTTTTATTTTCTTTTATAACCCATAGAAATAGTCGGTTCTTCATACAACAAGCGTTGTGGTATAACATTCTGAAAATCCATTTTTCAGCTTTCTATTTTATAGACTGCATCACGTTGTTTTCCCGTTCACCGCCGATGTGGGAAAACATTCCCTTTTGAAATTCACTTTTTGTTTGCATTTTATCCACCGAATATATTTTGAAAACCGGACCGAACCGGACCGGCCAGTTCAGCCACGAATCGGTCTCAGAATCGGTTTTTAGATGCCAACAAATCGTTTGTCATGTGAACCCGTAAGAATCAGTCCGATTGAACTGGTAAAATCCAGAATTTTTTTTTCTCGAGCCTGGATCGGGTTTGTTTGAAAATATTATCGAGCTTCTTAATGAGCTTGATTCAGCTTGTTTAGGCTTGGATTGGGCTTGTTAAAAATCCGGTAAAACGACACTAAGCTCAATTAGTCTCACGAGCCTATATATAAAATAATTTATTATTATTTTTATGTTAAAATAAAAACATAATTGAGGAATTAAGAATTTAGGATATTAGTAAATGGGCTTCTTAATGAGCTCGAAACAAGCTTAAGCTTATTCCGATTCTTTTGACAAAACACAAGTCGAGCCGAGCCCAAACCGAGTTGGTATAATTCTTCACGAGCTCTAGCCGAGCTTCGTATTATGAAGCTCGAATCGGGCAGGTCCGGGATCAGCTCGACTCCTTTGCACCCCTAATCTTATTTTTGCAATTTCATGTATTTAATTTCCTTTTGGTTGTTCCAAGTTTATACAAGATAGTGTTTTAAATTTAAAAGATAGTGTTTTTTATTTTTAAATAGATTACTTATTATTAAACAATGGGTATATACGTGAGTTTATATATATATATATATATATATATATATATATATATATATATATATATATATATATATATATATATATATATATATATATATATATATATATAATTTGAAGTTTTACATGGATACAAAGGTAATTATGAAAATTTATAAATATATAGATAAATTTTCCCAAAAAAGTATAGTCCCCAGTTGACTTATTAAAAAAATAGAAAAACGATGTAGTATCAAGGAGAGAAATATGTTATAATCAATAAATCAATTAAACTACTAACAATCATTTGTGTGAAATTTATATATAGATTTTGGATGGGGCCGTATTTTGTCTCGTGATCGTGCTTGGTGCATGAGATGTTGGTGTCTGGTGTTGGTGAGAGAGCTAACACGGTATAGTTGAATCCATGAGGAGGAGGCGAGGAGGCGTCGCTGCATCCCATTGACAATAGGGTAGGTGGTGAACTATGTTATCAACATCGCTCAACCACACTAGATGCATTCTGATATTTTACTATGATATGTTTCTTGATATCAATACCCTTATATTTTTTTGTGAACCTTGAATGTTTTTCCTTTTCATACGTATTAACTTCAAAAAGGATTTACAAGTATTAAATACATACTTTGCTGATAAAAGTGTGTGTGGTTAGTTTGGGATCCGCTATAATTGAACTCTAACTCGTTTACTTTGTTAGAGGGTGAGTTTTGAAAATGATTTATTTTTTTTAATAGTTTATTAGCTTATGTAGTAGCAAAAAGGAAATTTTATTTAGTTTATATGGCAGCAAAATGTTATAAGTTGATAAACACTTTTTGAAGTGTTTGACAAAAATCGGTTACCTTAAATGAGCAAAAATGCAATGTTTATGTATGTTTGCCTAACCGGTTTTCAAAGATAATAATTTATCTGATTATTTATAATGATCTTATTACATAAATTTACAAACAAAACGTACTTTTGTTCCTAAAGAAAGAAGCACTTGACATCAAGGCAAATAAGATTAAAGCTTCCATATCAAGGTAGACACGATTGAAGCTATCTCATGTATGTCCTAAAGTGAAGAGTTTGGTATTTGTTAGGCCAACTCCAACCATCCACCATATTATATTATTTTTGTGTTTTTTGGGGACAAGAATACTACTAACCTTTATATTTAGCACCATTTTGTATCGGCTCTTTTTTAACACCAAAAACGCCTCTAAACCCCACCATTTTAGAGGTTGATTGGAATTCAAACATTATTTTGGTGCTAAACAATCACCACATCAAACACATGTTTCCGCATTTGATAGTGAAATTATATGCCAATTTAGATCATCGATAAGCTAATTTAAAAGGATTAGAAATTAACTAAAGACAAAATTTCAAAAAATGGCCCATGTGGTTTTCAAAAGGTATCTAGTTCAAGATAACGTCCGTTGACGTTATAAAAATGTGGTCGCTACCATGTTTTTTAAACAATACGCAGCTGGTCCTTCCGTCGTCATATCTAACATTTAACTTGTTTTAAAAGTTTATAGACAAAACTACATAAACCGGTACCTATGGTTTACCAAAATGTCACAAACTTGGTCTTTGCTAAATTGTTTTTGACGAACATGGTCTTTATGGTTTCAAAAAATGCATGAGTGGTCTATTTGCTCACACTGTTAATTTCCGTCCGTTAAGCCCAACCATGTGCCTAACATGTGAGAAATAATTTGGTCTTTTTTCAAGTATAACAAAGATTGGGTTTTTGACCATGGGATATGTAATTTTGTCTTAATTAAAAATAGAAGAAATGACAAGAAACCGAAGGAACCATAATACATTTTTCTTATAGTATGTTACTAGTGTAAGATCTATGTATTACATCGATTCATTAAAAAAATTAAACATAAAAGTCTAAATTTTTAAGAAATTTAGATTTATAATAAAATAAGAAAAATAATGAATTATTAAAATTGATTTCTTTTATCTTTTAAATTTAAATAATAAACTAAGAACTTTAATTTGAGAATTTTGAAATAAGAAGGTAAGTCTTTTAATGAAATTAATATTCATTTATTACAATATTTATTGTAATTATTATATTAAAGTATTATGTGGAACTTATTAAAATAGAAAAAACCACAAAATGCCATGTGAAAAAATTTTATTGAAATTAACCACAAAATGACATGTGGCAAAATCAATATTAGTGTGACATGTGTCAAAAAGATTTTCATTTATTATAGTAGACTATACTAGACTATACTAGATTATTGTAATTATTAAATTAAAGTATTATGTGTAACTTATTAAAATAGAAAAAACCACAAAATGTCATGTGAAAATTTTTTAATTGAAATTACCACAAAATGACATGTGACAAAATCAATATTAATGTGACATGTGACAAAAAGATTTTTATTTATTATACTAGAGTAGATACTATACTAGACTAGATTAATAATAATTGTTTCTATGAAAGAGATTATCTAAAAGACGAAATCAATATACAATTGAATTGTTAACACAATAAACATTAACTTAAACAGCTTTTGTAAAAAGAAAAATCATTTGCATGAAAAAACTATTTTCTTAAGCAAAATCCAAAACCATTTATCCTTAGTTTTGATTCATGCTCGCCTGTGTGGATCTAACAAGGGGGCACATGCCCCTAATGAATTTTATTGGACTTTGGACTAGAATCTAGAATTTTCATAGGAATAAGCCCAAAATTTGAAAATGATATGTATGTACGCCCTCAATGATTCACCCAAAACGTAGAAGTATTTTTTAAAGTAAATTATACGAATGTTCCTTATGGTCGGCGTAATTTGTGCGTTTGATCTCTAACTTATTCTTTTAATTAGGAAATTCACCACGACTTGTTTTTTTTATATGTTTGGTCCCTACTGTTTGTTTTTGTTATGCATTTGGTCCATGTCTTACCTAAAAATATTATTATTTAAATAGATAAAAATGGTGGGGTAAATTACACCAATAGTCCCTCGTGCACATGCCAGAAAGCGTGTTTAGTCCTTATTTTCAAAAATTAACTCGGACCGTCCCTTGTTTGCTTAAAACTTGCACGTTTCATCCCTTAAATGTGTTTTTGTTGCAAATATAGTCCACGCCCCATTTGAAATGACTAAAATGCCCTTAAATATTTATTTTTCAATTAATATAATATAATTTATTATTATTTATAACTTAAAAAAACAACTCTCTCTAATCTATACCACAACCACCTTCTCTCTCTCTCTCTCTCTCTCTCTCTCTCTCTCTCTTTCATTATTGTTCAACACCTACTATTAGTTTCCCCAACCCATCTACCTCCTTCACTTCGTTACGCTGCAAAATACCACAACCACCTTCGATCTCTCTCTCTCTCTCTCTCTCTCTCTCTCTCTTTTTCATTATTATTCAACACCTACTATTAGTTTCCCCAACCCATCTACCTCCTTCACTTCCAAACCCTCAAACTGTTGCTACTGATCGGAGTAACAAAGTAATAGAAAACACACACACATGTGTCTAATGCGATATCGAGATAGATGGCAAGTGAGATGGAGATGTAGCACGATACAGAGAGAGAAATAGGCTGAAGAGATAAACTCGATGAAAATGGTAGTTCCCTCCTTCTTCGTCTTTCTCAAATCCAAAAAAATTGAAAATGATGAAGGTTTCGATTTTGATTTAGAGTTTCAAGTTCGATTTGATTTTATTTCGATGGATTCGTCTTGGACCTGATTTCCTCAAACCATTCATCGATGGTTTCAGGTCCGCAATCGATGACAATAACCTTGGATTTCCTCAAACCATGCTTATCCTGTCTTGATCGCCACACCCTCCTCATCTGGTCATTGCATCACAAACAAAACTTGGTATGTTGCGATAGTACCCTAGTTACTTCAGAGGAAAATCGAACCTATTGAGTGACTGAGTCATCGGATTCTGATGTTATTCTCCGGCACTCAGAAAAGAAAGTAAGAGAAAAAGTAGATGTGGTTGGTCTCGCCAGAACAAAGGGAAGGAAACTGGGGAAAGGGAAGGGGAAGGATGGGTATTGGTGCATATTTATTTTCTTTTTTCTTTTTTAAATCTAATAATAATAAATAAAAATTAAAAAAGAAATTATTAAGGGCAAACTCGTCTTTTTATGTCCGGAAGGATGAGGCGCGTAACTTTTAACCAAACGAGGGACGATCCGAGTTAATTTTTAAAAATAGAGACTAAACACGCTTTCTGTCATATGCACGAGGGACGGTTGGTGTAATTTACCCAAAATGGTGAGATGGGTAAGATAAGGTGAGGGGGTGGGGTTGGGGTGTGTTTATTTAAATAAATTAAAAAATCAAGGACAAAATAGTCTTCTTAGGTAAGACAAGGACCAAACGTGTAACAAAAACAAACAGTAAGGACCTTTCAAGTTAAAAAAATAAATTAAGGACCAAATGCGCAAACTACCCTAAACCATAGAGAACATTCGTATATACTCGTACTTTTTATTTAATTTTGCTGGACATATGCCTAATTAGAATATCTAATTCTACTAGTTAATCAACAAGTGGTCCTTATATACTATATGCCATTTTAAATTCTAATTAATTCCACCGGCTAATCAACAAAACTAATTTATCAAAATTTGAACAAATATAAATCAAAGTATAAATATTTGATGACTAAAATTCTGAATTGGTCTAAGTTCATACATTAATCAACCGAACATGACTAACATTCTAAAAATGTATAAATCCATGTGTATAACAACCTGATCCGATCTTTTCACCATTTTAACTAGACATGGTCAAGTCATCTGTAGGGACGGAACACGAGCCTTACAACCAGGGGGCCAAAATCATATGTCAAAATAAAAATCATATAAACAAGAAAAGTTTTGTTCAAAACTATTTTGGTGGCTTTTAGAAATCTTGAGTAAATAGTATTAATTATATTTCATCAATATTTGATTGTTTTTGCATTTTGATATATATATATATATATATATATATATATATATATATATATATATATATATATATATATATATATATATATATATATATATATATATACTACATTAAAAAAAGTTTACTAACAACTAACAAATATATTTTAGCCAACAACTAATTCTCTATAAATATAGAAGTTCTTTAAATTTATTTTATTGAGTACATCATAATTTAAATAAAATAACACATATCAATTACTTCCGTTTTATTCTAATAAATACACTAGGTGTAAGACCCATGTATTACATGAGTTCATTTTTAAAAAAAAATCTAATATGAAATTCTAAATATTTGAGAAATTTGAATTTATAAGAAAAATTAGAAAAATATTGAATTAATAAAATTAAATTGGTTTTTCTATTTTAAATTTAAACAAATAATTTAGATAAATAAACAAAGGAAACTAATAGGATTTTAATTTAGAAATTTGAAGGAAAATCAATTAATAAAATTTATATGTATATTATTCCTTTTATTGCAAGTATTACATTTAATTAAAATGAAAACAACAACAAAATGTCATGTGGAAAAATTTAATTAAAAATAACCATAAAATGACATGTAGCGAAATCAATGAGAGCATGTCATGTGACAAAAAGTTCTTTATTTATTAGGGAAGATTAGAAAAATATTGAATTATTAAAATTAAAGTGTTTTTTTCATTTTAAATTTAAACAAATAATTTAAATAAATAAACAAATGAAACTAATAGGGTTTTAATTTAGAAATTTGAAGGAAAGTCAATTAATGAAATTATATGTATTTATTATTCAATTTATTGCAATTAATACATTTAATTAAATGAAAATGACATGTGACGAAATCAAAGAGAGCATGCCATTTGGCAAAAAAAAAATATTTATTAGGGAAGATATTTATTTTTATTGTTCCAATTGCTTTTACAATGTAAAATACTAATATATAAAGTAATTTATCAATAAAAGCAAAGAATTTTAAATATTTGTCGGCTTTTTGAGATTAGCTGTATCATATTATCAAATGTTTATGTTTGCACACAATCCCATATCTCGTAGCTTATAATGACTTGAGAGAGAGAGAGAGAGAGAGAGAGAGAGAGAGAGAGAGAGAGAGAGAGAGAGAGAGAGAGAGAGAGAGAGAGAGAGAGAGAGAGAGAGAGAGAGAGAGAGAGAGTAAATAAATAAAAGAAATAAATGAAGAACCGTTAAGCATACTCTTACAGTCCGACGAAGATCATATCAGAGACGGAGAACAGCAGCCGACGGAGGCACAACAGAGTTCAGATCTGAGTAGTCCGGCAAGACAAGAAGACAACCGGAGACCGGCGGATATGAGAAAGCGCACACACACAAAAGGCGACAATCAGACGACTGATACCGGTGGAGTGGATATAGTTAGGCCGTTGGCGGAGGCGTTATTTCCGGAGATATTTTGACTTTTACAAGGTCCGAAATATTTTCTAGGTTTTTTGTTTTCTTAAGCGCTTGAGTTAAGAATTATGTAAACCTAATTATGTATTTTACCTTTGTATAGGAATTATAAGATAATTTTCTAGTTTTTGTAATTTCCTAATTGATCATTTTAGATTTTTTTACTGATTTTCGGAAGTTTAGTTAAATGGTTATCTACATTCCAAGTTAATAATAGTTGGATTTTATAATACTTCGACCTTAACATTGAGGGTGGCCTGATTATCCATTTAAATGATTACTGGATTTGTACATAAATAAAAAATTAGTAAGGGTATTAGGAAGCTTAAAAGTAGGGGGGCCATGGCCCCTATTGAGGTCCGCCACTGGTCGTCTGAATAGTGTTACCTACGGAGAAAATTTCTAGACCCGCCACTGAATTGCTTGCAGTGTGGTGGCCAAGTACATCAAAAACATGAGTTTAAAAAAAAATGAGCTTCACACCTTGCAGTACTGTTGAAAAAAAAAGGTTTCAGCCCATAAGAAACCAAGAGCATGCTGCCAATTGTTTTCTTTAGGAACATTTGCCTTTGAATCCATGCTAGCCGAGCATATATATATATATATATATATATATATATATATATATATATATATATATATATATATATATATATATATATATATATATATATATATATATATATATATATATATATATATATATATATATATATATATATATATACCAAAAGAATTTTGTATTTAATTTTTATTGATTACTTTGCCTGCCAATACCGAGAGGTATTGCAGCCCATGACTTTTGTTTGTTTTCTGCGTTCGATCATATCATCGAGAAGATACAAACTCCGCCAAAAAGAAACTTAACCCTAAATATATTTCTGTTAAAACATGGTTTGTCTTACAAGACAAAAATCATACAAATCAACTTTTATAAAACCATTGATTATTTAAAAAATAGTTTTTTATATCTTTTTTTTATGAAAATGTAAATGTATATTTTAAATACATTAAAAAATACATATATTTTATGTAAATTTTATACGTTACAAAACATATAATTTATTTGTAAAAACTAATTTTTTTCTAAATACATAAATACATATTTTGTTTTATTAAATTTTCTTAAATATATAAATAAGTATTTTGAAAATTTTGTATTATTTATATTCTAACAATTTTCCATAATATAAAATGAGTTTTAGGTCATCGGGTATGTTGATAGGTGAACATCACTCCACATCATCATCAATCATTTTCACAATACATTCAATATTGGTTGGAAATGGTGTTCAATAGTGAAAAAGAGAGAAACCAATATTAATACAATCAATTTGGAGTTAGCCAATCACAATTCCCGTAAGCATCCGTGAAGCTAGTTACTCTACACCATCACTACACCCATTCGGGGTGGTGTTCACGCTTGAACATCCCCTCCACGTAGATGTTTGCGTGCAGAAACACCCCCATACCCATGACCTTAGTGATACATAACGCGAGTAAATGGTCCGAATCCGGCCCGTTTGGAACCTCCTCCCTTCATTTTCTTGTATTTCTTCAATTTTTAGAAAAAAGACAAAATCATAAAACTACGTAAATGGTCTGAACCCGGCCCGTTTGGACCCAGATTCAGAAAGCCCAAAAATCGAAATTAACTGATTATAAGACCCAATAACCGGACATGTTAGTGAAACCAGTTCCGTGTAAAGTGGTTATGAAACCGATTCGGGTTTTAGGCCCAGAAACCTGGAAATATAAAACATTCTATTTTATTGAACATGAAACAAAAGTGCACGACATGCAAGTATAAAGAACTTTAAAGTCTTAATTTGATAGTGGTTACTGTTTTCCATATCCATATATAGTTCATAAAGAACACAAACTACTTTCTTTCTGTGTATACTCTAGGGAAAGGATTTAAAAGCTATGATTGGTTAACAATATTTTTTAATTAGTGAGCCCTTTTTGGCTTGAAATGATATGTACGCAACGATATTTTTTAATTGGTTAGCCTTTTTTTTTTGCTTAAAATGATATGTATGCAAACAAAAAAGAAAAGTGTCAACTGGTGTAAATGTTTTAAATTCAAGAATTATTGTCTTAGTTTTTCAAGCTTTTAATGATGTCAAATGGTAATAAATGAAAAAAAAAATGATTGTGAGCGTCAATCACAGAGAGAAGAGAAGATAATTTTTTTTCTTTTTTTGAGTAGTCGTATTAGTCGATGGGATATGAGGTTTTCTTTGTTGAGTAGTCGATTGTAAGAAAAAAGAATAACCCTTCAAAATTCTGGTTCGGTTCATTAAACCCGGTTCCAGTTATCACTTACAAATCCGGTTCTAAAACTTAAATAATGCTATTTCCTAAACCCAAAAACCGGACCTGTATAGCATATTCCGGTTATACTTGTTCCGATTCGGTTTTTCAGTTTTAAATCGCATCCCCTATTTTGGTTTACACATTGTCACAAACTCAGTCTCTACTAAACCTGAAAAGACCAAATTGCACTCATATGTTAGCTAGGCATGTGACAGGGCTTCACGTAACAGTGTGAGCAAAAATGACCACTTATGCAGGTTTTGGAAACCACAGGAACCATGTTCGTCAACAAAATTACCAATAAATAATTTTTTGACCTACAGTAAACCACATGGACCATTTATGTAATTTTGTTTTTTTAAATGACCAATTTACCCTTGTATCAATTATAAATATACAAAGCTGTGAGAATGGTCATTGTGGTATGTCGAAAATTGTCACTTTGGTCCAAACAAGTTTGGACTAACACCACCGGTCCAAAAAATTCATTTTTTATGAGTTTGTCCAATTTGTTTTGATTTTTTTAAAATGACAATTTTGCCCTTTGTGTTTTTTTTTTCAGTTTCATTAGATTTCCCATTTCAAAAAAAAAAAAAAAATTAAAAAAAAAAAATCCTTAAAACGCAAACACCAACCTATATTTTGTGTTCAGCCTGTTGGACCACCACTCACCATTATCAGAATATGTACGTCTCCCCTATCCCTCCTCATCCTCTTCACCTCTACCTCCTTTTGATTCTCTCTTTGATCAGAAACCTCACAACTCTAACTCACCGCCGGAAAGCCCTACCAACCTCCATCGACCACTGTCACCACTCTCTTAGTGTAACACCCCGTTTATTAAATAAATAAATAAATTAATGAATGAATGTATAGTAGCCCTAAAATCAATATTTATATAGCAAGGTGTTGGTTTTGGGAAGCCAAATGTCATAAGTTGGATTATTAAGGGGTTAAAGTATAAATACGAGATTTATTTGGTAAAGATTTTAGAAGACTAGGGGATATTTGGTAAGTATTAGACTTAATTTGTAAATGATTTCAGGAAGCAGGGTTACAAAGGTAAAATATGGACTCACTTTAAAAGAAAAGGGAATGGAGGGACTAAAGATGGTATTATGGAAAGTAGTTAAAGGGACTGGGTATATAAACCGTCACCCATTCTGGAACCCTAACCCTAGCGGCCTTTATCAGCCGCCGTCTCTCCACCTTATGTCTCCCATCGGCCGCCGCCCTCTTGCTTCTCTGACCACCGAGCCGCCGCTGTGCCATTCCGCTGAAGACGTGAGCCACCACCATCCACCGCCAACCGTGGATGCCGGCGAGACTTTGCACCGCCGCATCTTCCTCGCTCTCAGACGCCGCCACCACTTCAGTCGTCGGACGTCACGCGTAGATGGGGAAGAACCACTATGACCCTCTAGCCGCCGCCTTGGCGAGGTGATCGCCACATGGTTGCTGCTACTTCGCCGTCATGGAGCCTCCTAGTGTCGCTGCCATCCTCCTCTATCGCTTCTGCTTCACTTCATCTTTTCTTCTCCCTCAGTTCGTCGAAGTGCCACCACCACAGTTAGGTCAGCCGCTGCCGCAACCTGTACCCATTGAAGACAGAGCGGTCGCCGACGCTAGCCTCTTGTCGTCGCCATTCATGCTGCTATTTCCGCTCCAACTGTCGCCGTCAACCCCCTTCAAGATCAATGAAGAGCTACTTGGTGGGTGCTTCTGCACATGTGTGTGATGTATTGTGTGGATGAGAACCCCTTGGTTGGAATCTGAAAAGAAGTCACCAACACCGTGAGGTGGTGGCTGCTACCATATACCACCGTGTGTGTGTGTGTTTATCTTAGTAAGTGTGTGTGTTTATTTGAGACCTTTCATTGTAAAATTGTAATTGTGTCGGAATAATGATAAGAAAAACTCAAACCACCACCGTGAGATGGTAACTGCCGCCACTAGCCGCCGTGTTGGGTGGCAGTGTGATTAGTTTGTGATTGGATTGCTTTTGAAGTGCTCTAACTTGATTGGACTAGAACCCTAACCACCACCACGAGGTGGTGGCCGCCGCCGCGAGCCGTTGTTGACCACCACTACCCAAGGTAGTAATGGGTGGTGCCCGACTAATGAAACCCTAGTGGGCCTAATGAAGCCCTAAGTGATCTAAGGACTTAGTTTTGGGCCTATTAGGCTATGATTGGATTGAAAACCCTAATTAGGGTTTAGAAACCCCTAATTTTGGATATATAGGCCTTGGACTTATCGGGACCCACATTTGGGCCATTGGAATGGAAGTGTGAATTACACCCAATCACGCCATATGCCTTATCTAATAGAATAATGGACTTAATGGATTAAGTCCTTAATGGGTTAAGTAAGAAACACTTAACCCTAATTGTCATTTTATGTGAAACCTTAATTTCACTTGGGCCTTAAGTTGGGCCTTTCCATTGGGCTTTGGTGATTGGGCTAATAATGGGCCATTCAAGAACAACTTTATGGACTAAGAATATATGAGTGGGCTTTAGGGTAAGGCCCATATGAGGGTTTGGGCCCAAAATGGCATGACTTGGGTAAGTCAAGCACCCAAGAATGGCATGACCTAGGTAAGTCAAGCACCCCAGAATGGCTTGACCTGGGTAAGTCAAGCACCCCAAAATGGCTTGACATGGGTAGGTCAGGCACCCCATAATTGCCTAGAAGTATGTTATTGTATGGTGTGTGGTATGATGGGGGAACTCACTAAGCTTCGTGCTTACGGTTTTCAATTTTGGTTTTAGGTACTTCGTTTTCAAAGGAAAGGAGCTGACTCGATCGCAACACATCACACCATGTTTTCTGCACATAAGATCCTTGGAATTACACTCTAATATTGTTTTATGTTAATATGTTTTGATTATTTACACTTTGGTTTTGACATGGGATGTTATTATGAATGTTTCTATACTAATTGGTTTTATAATAACTTAATTAAAAATGAAATTTTTGGTCTTGAATTTTGGGATGTTACAAGTTGGTATCAGAGCCTTGGTTTGAGGGATTCGGGCACACTCTCGGGTGTGTCTGGACTCAAACTAAGGAATTTGTATGAAAATTTTCAAAAGTAAAATCATTTTATAAAAAGGAGTCTGAAAATAATTTGGAAAGAGAAAAGAGCTTCGAAAAGAACAAGGTGTGTGATGCGTGCAATTGGTCGAGCTTAAGTAAATTTTCCCCAAGATATCCATACATGTTATGTTATGACATGATATGATTTTGAGAACTACATGCTAGATTAGGGCTAAGGATCTAGGAAGGATGCCTTATATGCCTACTATCTGTGTATGAGAACTGCATGTTAGATTAGGGCTAAGGATCCAGGAAGATGCCTTATATGGCTGTTGTATGTGCTTGATGAGCTGCATGCTAGTACTGATCAGTCAGTGATAGGATAGCCTATTTAGGTTATGCTTGATTGTATGAGCCTTTGAATCTCATGCCAATATAGATTCGTGATAAAAGGATAGAATAATTTAATTGGAATATGATGGTTAGATTTTCCATTGTTTGAATGTTGCTTGCTTTGTGCTTTGTGGGACTCTTAGTAATGCGAGCTAGCTATTAAGTGAATATGATAAGTCACATGTGGCATACTCCGGATAATCTCAGAGTGATAGATTTGACCCTATTGCGCAACTCTTGTTTGAGTCCAACTGTTCTAGGGATGGGTCTTTTACTCGAAGGATTATCTGATCTCTGTTGTATGTGGCTATATTCATGAGGTAGCCAGTTGACATTACTAGGAATCTTTCAGCAACTGAGGACTGGGTGAGTTCGGGAACCTAGGAAAGCCTAGGATATGTTTCAATGGGTTAGTAGTGAGGTTCAGTGAGACTTGGGTGCATCAGTTTGAGGAAGTAACTTGGAGTATTCGTGAGGATTGCTGAGGAAAGTATGGATATGTGTGGAAGTTAGTATTGGGCCTGTACTAGTGAAAGCACAAGATCCATACTCGAATTGGTGAGAGTCTTGGAGAATCTGAGAAGCTTCGGGGAGGAGTTTTTGACCCGGTGTAGGGACAAAGGATGTTCCAGTTGTTGTAGCTTAGCCATTGGCAAGTGAGCTAGTGAGCGTGACAGGGTGTCAGACCCTGGAGGATATGACTTTTAAGTCTGAGGATGCGAGATCGATTTGGAGCACTTTGAGAAGAGAGGTTCGTACCAGGTGCGTATAGTAGAGGGTCCCGGGGAGAGACCCAAGACTTCTGATCATCGGGTGAAATGCCAGCAGGGCCGGAGTCAATAAAGCACGTGCGGGAAAGTTCACAAGGGAGTTTGACATTCCAAGGGTTTAGGTTGCTACCAGTGTAGTGGGATTGGTCATGTCAGCAGTCTTCAGGATTCCTCCAGATGTTGCGGGTATGGCATCTTCTATTGCTACTAGGTGGATGTTGGGAATATGTATCGCTTTGGAATTATGAGTGGGCCTGGACAAGTTAGATCTCGGGTCGGTTCCTGCTATTTTCTGGATTATCAAGGATCATATATGCCACCCAGCATGCTAAAAATTCCTTGATGAACCGACAGAGGGACGCATCTTGCGGATTGGGTTCTGCGTGTACCATTATCATTCCGAATCTTTGTCGGGATCTATGCAGGAATATTATTTAGAGGATATTCAGTTAGGGTTAGAGCGATAGTTGTTCAGTGAAGTCGGTGTTCAGTGGTTCTATCATGGTTCAGGTATGGTTGACAATTGTCTATGGATGAACTTTGAGGTTCAAGGCACTACCGTTGCTAGGGAAGGACTGGTAGCATGAAGATAGTGGAGTCAGTGGTGGGTGTTCGATGCATGGGTGTTCGGTCATTGGATGTTCGAGAAAATTTCATTTCTCGCACGGGTTGTGTTCGGTTAGAGTTCAGTGGTGTTGCGAGAGTGGAAGTGAGAACGAGGAATCGTCAACCAGGGTGAAGATTAAGGCCTCTAATTGATAGCATGGGAGATGGATTGAAATGTCAGACTGGACTAGATTTCAAGAGTACCCATCAAGGTTTCTGAGGATGGGCGATCTCAGGGTTTAACTGGTAAGTGATCGCTAGCTTTGGTAAGCACAAGTTGTCATCAGTGGATTATTAGAAAGCAAGAAGGATTGGAAATCCTTCAATTCTCACATGCCGTGAAGAATTAGTCGAATCTAAGTGAGGGAGAACTGATCAGGTATCCAGGAGCAGAAATAGGTGTGAAACTAGGATGAGTTTTGCATCCTCTTCAGGATGGAAGACGGTTGAGTGGTCGTCTTGATTGAGGATTGGGTGAGTTGGGAGTTCAGAAAACGTTCCAACATTTGCTTCACGCTTTTACTTGGAATCAGATAGCAGGTTTTGGGAACCAGGTTAGAGTTTTAGTTAGGACTCAACTTCAGTTGAGTGTTAGGTCGAGTGTGTGTTCGACCCAGTTTGTACAGTGTTGTAAGACTACGGGGGGCAGCCGTAGCATTCACTAACAGTCGTATAGTATGGAAAGTGTAGTAAGACTACAGGAGTAGCCGTAGCTTTGACTAACAGTCAGTTAGCATGGAAAGTGTTGTAAGACTGTGGGATTAGCTATAGCATTCACTAACATTCAGATAGTGTGGAAAGTGTTGTAAGACTACGGGGGTATCCATTGTTGGATTTAGTGTCTATCCCTATAAGTATAACCGGGATGTACTTGACCCGATTGTAGCATGGTCATTTTGGGTTGCCTTCACCAGTGCATTTGGATAGGATGGATTTTTGAGAATAAGGTTATTTGTGATTTATTAATACATTAAAAGTATAATATATTAATATTATGTAATTAGTATTGATCAAAAATTTATTTGGAATTAATTTTGTGATCAAAAGAGACTAATTAAATATATGGGGATTGATTATGTAAATCAATGATTCTTATAATGTGGGCTAATGATCCATGATTATGTGGATGGGCTAAACCAATAAGATAACTCATGGATAGTCCATGGAGGTTAAACCCATGGAGCATAAGAATGTGAGAAGTCATTAGGGTATACAAAGTGTAACCCTAGCATTGCCACATTATAAATAGCACACCCCATAAGCCAAAATCGGCTAGACCCTCCTTAGAGGCAAGTATCTTATTATCTTAAAGCCTCCTCTTGCATATTGGTGTTTGTGAACCATTAGAGGAATCACACTTGAGGTGCTCAAGCTTTCAAAGGTCAAGAACTACAAGTCCTTTTAAGAGGTAAGTCATCTAACTAGTTGTATTGTTCATTTGACAATTTGTATGCTTGTTAGGACAATGCTTTGGAAAAATGATAATGCATGTATAATTAGAGAAAACATAGATCCAAAGCATTTAGGGTTGCATGTGAACTTAGGAAGTGTTATAGTGCTCAAAACCCAACAGTGGTATCAGAGACTGGGATTGTTTTCTATTATATTTGATGCTTGTTTTTAAAGTTGAAAAAATCGAGTTTTCTGCATTCTGCCTGATGAACTCACTGATTCTACTGGGGAACTCGACGAATCCATGCAGAAATGAAGCTACTCGACGAGTCCAGTTCATGGACTCACCGAGTTGGCTGACCAGAGTGCATAATTTCGAGTTTTTGGCCTATTTTGGATTAGGAACATTACCACAAACTGTTTTGGTTCATAAAAATTGTTTTTAATGATATGGTAATGTTAATCCCCATCTAATAACATGATATTTGTCAAATTCTAAGATAACTACTTGTTTTTGTGAAATACTAATTATTTGTAAAATTTGAAACTATCTTGAATATGAATCAAATTAGGTCAAATTGGTAAATGATCATCCTATTATAACTCGAATAGTTAATTTGATCTATAAATGTTTCTTGAATAGTTCCATAACTTGTCCTCAAGTTATGGATTGGGGAAAGTCACACCATTCATGAAACATTAATTTTCACGAGTTATGAAATACCAAGAGTCATGAAAAGTTCATAACTTGTCCTCAAGTTATGGAATTGGTAATGTCTCATTTATGCAACTTTAAAATCCATAAATTATGAATTTCAAAAAGTCTTGACAAGTTACAAAACTTTCCCTCAAGTTTTGGAATTTGAAAAGTTACATTAATAAAATTTCAATTCCAAACCCTAGAATTTTAAAAGTTAAAATTCAACCCTTATACTATTATAATATTAAAAGTTGATACTTATATATATATATATATATATATATATATATATATATATGTATGTATGTATATGTATAAGACAAGTCAGTTTAACGTTAGTAGGCCTCATTCACGAAGCCGATCTATAAGGGGGTATAAGGTTATTGCCTATAAAATTGCAGTTTAATGGGTGTCCACTCTCACACACCGCTTCCTTGACTGATGGAGGGTCGTTAGCCGAACGGGTAGGATAAGACATTAATTCTCCCTCATCAAAAGTATAGTGATAAAAATAAAGTAGCTAAACTTTTATTAAATTCTCAATCTTAGTTACTTTAGGAAAAATGTGAAAATGGTGCTAATCCATGAAATTACACTTTGCACCTTGTTAAGTCGTTAGTGTAGCGTGTGTGGCTAACCAACACACTAATCTGGGACTGACAGTGTGTGGAAAAGGGTAACTTGATGTTAATCATAGATCAATGGAGCGTGTGTGGTTAACCGGCACATTGATTAGGTGATCTATAACATTGAGTGTACCAAGGTAATTTGCATGGTTATTCACACCTTGTTTGTGATCCTCGGCATCCTAATCACAAATTTGAAGGGCACATCGAGATTTAAACATGCCATTGAAAAGTTCAATGAATCTCAAAGATCTAGAAATTTCAAACCAATTAAAACTTAATAATCTATTTTGTTTTTCATGGTGGAATTTGGCAAATCGTCATTTACCTACCTTCAAAATTTTACAATTAGATTACGACATCCCTCTTCGCAATTGTAAAATATTTTGTTGGGTCCTAGCCTTAATATTTCGTTTTAGGTGTTATATTAAGGGCTTAAATCAACTAACTTGAATTCTCCCTTATAGATGTCTAGTTCATACAACTATGATCTTCCCAAATCTGTTGGAAAAAGCTTTCCACATGAATATGATTTTCCATAAAATCATACTTCACTTCCTCCACCTCCTCCAATAATTCTCCCTGACCCACAAGTTTAAAGACTTGAAAAGTTCAAAGTCACTCAAGCCCTACTTGCAATGAAACATGAAGATGGAAGGTTTGTGTGTACTCATGTCTTAGAGATGAAGTCACATATTAACAGGCTGAGAGTATTGGGTGTCGTTGTCTCGAGGAAGTTAGCTGTTGACTAGGTTCTTCAATCACTTCCTGAGTCATATAGTGAGTTCATTAAAGATTAATATATGACAGATCGTGATATGACCCGTATCGATCTTACATATTTGCTAATTGCGGCTAAATTAGCAATGATTTGGCACAATGGTAAAGCAAAATTGATTGGAAGATTTACTCCCCAAACTTCCATGGACATCAACAATGAAGACACTGGAAGTCCAGAAAAGTCTTCTCTTCCCAATGGAAAGGGATCGGCCATTGTCAACCCGGTTGACCAAATGGTAAAGAGAAAGGCTAAATCTGAGATTATTCTATGTACTATTCCAAAAGAATCTATTTGCTTTTATTGCCAAGAGAAGGGGCATTGGTTGCGAAGCTGCCATATCTACTTGAAGGACCATAACGATGGTAAAGTCACAAAGTTTGACTCTGCTTCAGGTAGGTCCACTTTCTATGTAACATCCCGGAAATTAAGAAGTATAGTTGAAGGGACACAGTGTAAATAAGAAGGTCGACTCAGCGAGTCGATGGATAGACTCGGCAAGTCGAGTCGCGATTCGGGTCACATGTTAAGCAACCAACTCGGCGAGTCGGTAGATAGGACTCGGCGAGTTGTCGCTGAATGGAGAAAATCCTAATCCGGAGTATGTGCTATATATAAAGAACATAATACCCTTTCTTCAGCCTCTTTAATTTCCCTTGAGTCCCAGAAACCGTGATAGCCATGAGTGAGAGATTGGAGAGTGTTTGGAGCTTTGAGAAGTGAATTTGGTGGAGGAGACTTGAAGATCAAGAGGCAACCATCAAGGATTTCGTGTGGATTCAGAACCCACTCCAGATTGGGGCACATTTGTGAGGTATTAAGCTGTTACCTTGACCTTTTCTTCTAGAATCATTCATATGTGGACGCTAGGGTTTTCCCTTGGTTAAGGGATTTGTTATAGAAGTTAGATCTGAAGCTAAAACTTCATATCTGAACCTCTTTTGAGTCCTAAGTGCATAAAGTTTCAGACCTTGGATGATTGGTGAAGCCCCTTTTGTCTAAAACCCAAGCCCTAGTGTGTTTTAAGTTTATATCTCCTTGGTATCACGTAAAGTTTGCAACTTTACGTGAGGGCTAGCTTCTAGAGGGATGGATCTATGGATTTGAGCCCCTGCATGGCTTGGGAAGCCACTGTATGGATTGAGAACTAGAGGTACCCGGCGAGTCACATGCGTGTACTTGGCGAGTTGGATGAAGATAGGCACGAACTCAACGAGTTGGAAGAACAACTTGGCGAGTCTGTTGAAGATTGCCTAGGACCCGGAGAGTCTGTTCTTGGACTCGGCGAGTCTGGTCATGGAACCCCAACCTTTTATGGTTAAGTCGTGAATCGGTGAGTCGAGGGATGACTCGGTGAGTTGAGCATCAAGGGACTTAGAGCTTGTTGGACTCAACGAGTCTTGGGGTGAATCGGTGAGTTGAGTCGCGATTTACAGAGCTTGGGGACTCGACGAGTCAGAGGGTTGACTCAGCGAGTAGAGTCAGTCAGGAAGTTTGACTTTGATTGAGGACTTTGACTTTGACAAAGAGTTGACCAATTGTCTTCCAGGTTATTTTTGTAATTATTGGTTTTGGTTATTTGGTGTTGACCAGTGGTGGAGTTCGTGTCGGAGGTTGGAGCAGCGTGATCTTATCTCTTCAGTCAGCAATTGCGAGGTGAGTTATCCTCACTATATCGACAGGGTCTACGGCACCAAGGCTGGCCCTTTATCGGATGGAAATCCGGGTAGTTATTGGTTATGTTATTGCTTCGCTATGTTTGCATCATGGTAGTTAGGATGGTATATGTTAGAGACCTGGTTAGGGTCGGTATCCTGGGTTATAGGATGATGCTATGCTAGTGACCGGTTAGGTCGGTATCCTAGTTGGGATGTGCTATGTATGTGATCTGCTAAATTGATTGATTAATTGTGAATTGTTATATGATTATATGTTTATGTGCACATGGTTGTTGGACTAGGGTTGGGTTGAGGCGGGTCCTGCTTTGTGTTGTGGGGTAACATACCTAGGGCGGACCGGTTATCCTGAAGGCCCAGCGAGCAGTCCAGATAGGCCGTAGGCCCCAAGAAGGCGGACCAGACGTACCGAGGCTCGGAGAGTGGACCAGGCCGACTGAATGCCCGGTGCGGGTGGACCAGTCATACTGTAGACTCAGAGAGTGGACCAGGTGGATTGAAGGCCCGGTGCGGGCGGACCAATCACACTGTAGACTTGATATATATGGCTAGACCCGAAGGGTGGACCAGGTGGACTGTAGGCCCGGTGCGGCGGACCAGTCACACAGTAGACCCGAAGTGCATGGTTATTCTGTTCCGTGTTTATGATATGATATGTGTATGGTATTGTGGTTGGTATTTTGGGGGTAACTCACTAAGCTTTCGGGCTTACAGTTTTCAGTGTATTGTTTTAGGTACTTTAGGAGATCGTGGCAAGGCGAAGACGTTATCATACCGCTCCTCATGTTTTATGTACTTATGATGTGATTCTGGGAAATACTCTGATAATAAATGAATTGAAAACCTTTTTGTAATGAATTGATGTAAGTCCCTAATTTGCCTGTGTATCAGTCAGATCTGTTTGATGGTGCGGAATCCCAATTAAACGGATGATGTCAGATCAAATAGAAGAAAAGAAGAAGAAGTAGATGATGAATCTCAATGTATTAATGAATAGAATGATGATCCGGATACAAGAGATTCACACACACACTAACACACAGTAGTTCTTCTATCTCTCTGGTCGTAAACTCTCTAGGGTTCATCAATCTCTGCTCCTCACCCTAACACCTCTATTTATACTTGTAGAACATGGGCCGGAAACAAATGGGTCGTAAATGAGTTTACGGTCGTATACTCAGCCGTAAACTAGACCATAAATTCATAAAATATTACACAAAATTATAATTGCCCAAAAAAGCAAAGTATAAACCATATTTTGACCTAACAATCACCCCTTGGTTTATAGCTTTCTTTTCTTAATTGACCCAACAAGCTCCCCCTAAAAAGTAGCTGACTTTCTTGATAATCTTCAATGGGAGCTTGGCTTCAGCTTTAACCTTCGATTTCTTCACAGCATCAGGATGAACATATGAATCTTCAATGAATGACTTCATCTTGAGCACTTGAGCTTTTCTTTAAGATTTGACATTAAACGCACATTGGGTGAGGAGGCTTCTTGTACTGATTCTTGAAAGATAACGCTTTCAGCTTGAGAATCTTCAGAGAGAACTAAACTTCTAGATCACTTCAGCAGGTACAACGATAGCAGCAGACTGATTGAGGAGGTTTCAAAGCAATCCGTCACATAATCTTCAATTGCAGCTTCACCTTGCTTTTGGGGTTGAAAGATTGAATTTGAAAGAATAATCTTCATTTCTTGCTCCTTCTAATGAGAATTCTTCGATGCTCGCGGACGAGGCTTTGGCTCAGAAATCTTCAACACAAACTCCATGAGTCTTATCTATACCTGAAATCACTTTTCAAGACAAAACAAAACTAAAAGAAAACTTAGCACACACATTAAAACAGAAACAAAAATATTTTTGAATTTTTGATTTTTCTGAACAAGAAATAAAACAGAAATAACACTATTTTTGGATTTTTAATTTTTTTTCTTTGATTTTTGAATTTTTCTGATTTTTTTTATTGTTTTTAATTTTTAATTCTCCCCTAATATTTAAATTAGAAGAAACTATGACAAATTTAACAAAAATAAAAATGATATCTAACTTTAAGAGTGATTTGGGATCAAAGTTTTTAGACAACCTTTATCAACGTGTCGGTACCTTCCATATTCACATCTTTGTCTGGTCGATCGTCGGTATTATTGTCCACTTAAACACGAAAAATTTGTGACATATTTAGGACATACTATTTGTTACAAGACATGATGAACTTAAAAACCTAAAATTTATATCTGATCCTAATTTCTTAGATACTATATCTTAAGGTCCATTCATCTGACGACGACCATAGATATTGTTGTCCACCTAAATTGAGCAGCGAGATCTACATACAATCTGTATGATTTCAATTTTAAGTGTACTGGAACGTGTTTCCCGCTTCCTGATATGCCCCAGCCATCAAGAACTTCCAGAGTACTCCTTATACCAGGTGAGCAGACAACCATTCAGAGAGAGAAGAGATTCAGAATTCTATTGCTAACTACTTCAGAGGGGTTGAGAAGAAGAAGGTTGCATATGCTATGTACCAGGTCGGATTAGAAGTCACACAAAGGAGATATCATATGGCTAACAGATAAGAAGTATTTCACACACACACACACACACACACACACACATATATATATATATATATATATATATATATATATATATATATATATAGCCTGCAGAGAAATAGAGTTGCATATGTTGTGTACCAGGTCGGATTAGAAGTCACGCAAAGGAGACAACATATGACTAACAGACGGAAAGAAAGAAAAATGATATTCTACAGACCTAATTTATCTAAATTTACCAGTCGCCCCATCCAACCGGAATTAAGGACAAAATCTGCACATCGAGGAAAAGTTAAACCATGGTTCCAAGTACGGGTTCAATTAATGTGACGAGTAGATTCCTATATATATCTCCCTGCTCAACCTATCCGAGCGTCGTATTGTCAGGCTGAACGTATCTAACTAGGTCAAGATTTGTCAAGTCTATAAATTTCCTAAGTTCAACTCTCCCTAGTCAAGTCCATTTAAAATTTTTCGTGCCTACCGACGCATCAAACCAGATCATAGACCCTTCAATTTCGGGTACGTTGCGCAGACGCAGGTTGCCTGTTATCACTTGAGAATATCACTTCCCAAAACATCTCCCTCAAGCACACTTCATAGCCAACATTTTTTTTATTTTCTGATTTTCTAATGTTTTTGGATTTTTTAAATTTTTAATTTTTTTTAATTTTCTAATTTTTGTTTTGTTTTTATTTCTCCCCCTAAATTTGTGCATAGGAGAGAAACGAAAGTAAATACGCAAATTTAAACTATCCTAGAACAAAAATTAGTCTTTAAAGCGAATCAACTTAAGACAAACTCAGGAGTATAGAGAAGAAAACGCAAACCGTAAGTCACCGATTGAATTTGCATCCAAAAGGTCTGAGAACAACATGCGTAATCTCAAAACAGATCCGAAAATTCTTTACATCATTAAGAACTAACCCCATGAGTGATCCCTTCCTTTCTTCCCTTCCCGCAAAGGACACATACTCTCAAAAAATGTTCTGAGTGTTGTACAGTTGAGAGATGTCCCCAATCATATGCCAGGAGCAGCCACTACCAACAAACCGAAGTCTGATGATATGCCTCCATAGCTGCTCCGACACAGAGCGGGATCAGTTGGTCTTTGGAACCCAGTCCATTTTGAAACTGGGTCGACCTTTGTTATCAATGCACAATACTCTCTCCCATGACATATCCTGCTTATCACAAACAGAAGATGTAGAAACGTTAGAAGCATTAGGAATTTTAGGAGTTTTCACCTTTGGTACCCATCTATATTCGGGTTTAACCCATTTCTTGTTCTATCCGATGGGTGCCTCGACACTTGCTTTGGAACTTGAAGTTGGTCGTTGAGATGACTTTGATTTTGACTTCATGGGTGCATCTCTTGGATTGGACTTCTTGGCCGAGATTCCCTTCTTGCCCTTGGGATTTGGATTCTTGGCCTTGTGGGTTTAATTCTTGGCCTTCTGCGCGTCCCAGTCATCATGGTCTGAACGTGACATTGAGGGGTTTCTTTTGGAGTATCTCCCTCTTGGTGCGTTCTGCCATCCTTGAGCATAGTAGGGAACGTATGCGCGATTAGGACAATTTCTGACAATGTGTCCAGGTGTTCCACAGTGAAAACAAGTCTTTTTCTTCACTGTGAAGTTATTTATTCCTGCCCCTGGTGGCGTGTCCTTGCCTTGTCTCTTATTTTTCCCACACGCACAGTTGCCACAGGCACTCTGTTTAGCTTGAAATGGTGGCTTGTATTTACCAACGACAGGTTGATTAGAAGCAACAGATTTAGAGTTCAAGGAGTCATCGGTTTGTTCAATAGTGTTCTCCTTGTTCTCATCTTCTGCTACTTTACCTGCACATGAAGTAGCAACATTAGTATCTTCAAAATTAATAACTCCTCCTGACACAAATCCAGCTCGTTTTTCATATCGAAGATGTGGCTCCCTGTCAATTTCGTCCTGTGTTATAGGGATAGATGTGTAGTTATGATTATAAGGAGGAGGTACACTATCATACCTTAGACCCTTGTTTTGATTTTCTTTGAATTTTAATTGGGTTTCATATAAGGACTCGACTGTCTGACTTGACGCAGTATAATTTTTGAAACCGACATCAGTTTTTCCACACTTAATTTTTAAAGCGTCAAGTTCTTTAGTTACAGCAGCAAGTTGTCTCTTAACATAATCATAATTTTCACACTTGCTGCTATACTCTTCTTGAAGTTTCCTAAAGTCCTTGGTTTTTTGCTTCTAATTCAGCCTTCAGGGTTTCTGTCGTTTCCTGAGTTGATATCCTTCATATCTCAGGTCCTCAACTTCTCTTTTAAATACATCAATTTGTTCCCGAAGAAATTTAATCGTGGCTTCACAAGCTGGAGTACATGTAACTTTAGTGACCGGAATGTTTTCAGAACTCATTGTTTCTCTACACTTCAAAGCATCAAGTTCTTGAATTATATCAGCAAGACTAAGATGATTGAGATCTTTTGTCTTCTTGATGATGGCCACGTTCACATCCCACGATTTCGGAAGTGAATTTAGCAGCTTTTTGTTTATCTCGGACTTAGTCAAGAAGATTCCGGCTATATTCATCTCAGTAGTGAGTGTAGTAAATCGATGCAACTGAGTTTCGAGCGTTTCTCTAGGGACATAATCGAAAATGTTGAAATTTTGTCTTAAAATCTCTTGACGACTCTCTTTCATGTTTTCAATTTCCTCGTAAACTTAAAAAAAACTATTAAAAGCACAAGTAGAACTTAAAAGTCAAACCAAAAAAAATGTGCCCTTTGACTATAAACCTCAAAAGTCAAACTTAAAAGTCAAATTGAAAAAGTCAAACTTAAAAAAAATCAAACTTAAAAGTCAAACCGAAAAGCTAAATTTGAAAATTTAAAAGTCAAACGAGAAAGTCAAAGTTTAAAGTCAAAGGTCAAACTTTAAAAGTCAAAGTCAAAATTTTAAGTAAAAAGTCAAACATTAAAAATTAAAATTTGTGGTTGAAAAAGATATTTAAAAAGGAAAGAAATTGATTTTTGGGGTTAAAAGTGTCAAATTTCGAAATTAGGGTGCGGTTGGAAGTGTTTAAATTTAAAATATCAAAGGATTGAAACAACTGATCAGCTGGTCGAGTTTGCTAAGCGCTCTGTGTCAATGACCTAGAGGTCGCAGGTTCGATCCCTGCTACCCCCAGCTTCGCGTCCCCCCTTTTTTATGAAAGCGCGCCTGTAGTCCAATTAAGCTGCCGAGCCGAGCCGATTCTTCAAGCCACGATCCAAGCCGAGCCGAAATCCGAGCCGTATACTTCCAACCGAGCCGCAAACTCCGAGCCGCAAGCTCGGAAACCCTAGCCGCAAACACGAACTCCGCCGCCGGCCGTGAACAGTTTGCGGCCGTAAACTCCGGTCGTGAACAGTTTGCGGCCGTGAACAGCGATTTTTCGACTTTGAAGCTCCAAAAATCGATCAAAAACCTTTTTTTTATGAAAAACACGAAGAACAAACCCCCCTTATTTTTGCGAGATCTATCCAAAAACGCAAAAATATTTCGAAAATAAGATCAAATAATGCTCCAAAATAGGGTTTACGGCCCAAGAATCTAGACTTCACGGTTGATGAATTTGACTGGTTTGCGGCCGTGAACTCAGTGTTTATGGCCGTAAGCTTGGACCAAGAACACAAAATATTCGATTTTTGGACGAAACAATAAATCCTTTTGACTGATACAACCAGGCTTTGATACCAATTGTAAGTCCCTAATTTGCCTGTGTATCAGTCAGATCCGTATGATGGTGCGGAATCCCAATCAAACGGATGATGTCAGATCAAATAGAAGAGAAGAAGAAGAAGTAGATGATGAATCTCAATGTATTAATGAATAGAATGATGATCCGGATACAAGAGATTCACACACACACTAACACACAATAGTTCTTCTGTCTCTCTGGCTGTAAACTCTCTAGGGTTCATCAATCTCTACTCCTCACCCTAACACCTCCATTTATACTTGTAGAACATGGGCCGGAAACAAATGAGCCGTAAATGAATTTACGGCCGTAAGGTGTTTACGGCCGTAAACTCAGCCGTAAACTAGACCATAAATTCATAAAATATTACACAAAAATATAATTGCCCAGAAAAGCAAAGTATAAACCATATTTTGACCTAACAATTAATGAAAATGGGTTGTTTTTGAAAAGTTTAAATTGGGTTGAATTTTTAGAGCGTTACAAGTTGGTATCAGAGCCTTGGTTTGAGTGAATTGGAGGAACATTCGTGTGAATCCAGTCTCAAATCAAGGAGTTTTCAAAAGAGAATTTAAAATGGTTTCAAAAATAAATAAAGGAGGACCCGGAGGTACGATCAGCCGGAGCCAGTAAGTACCCCCAAAATACCATACAAGTTATTTGTTTATGAGATATGATAGAACATCATGCTAGTACTAGGCTAGGGATCTTCAGGAATTGCATGATAGAGTTGCCTGATTTATGATGCCTGCTAGCCTAGGATTCCTCCTGTATGAGATTTTCAATGTTCCTCTAGGGGTGAGGGTTGATTGCTTGTTATGTATGTTCATCACTAGGGTGTTGTGGTGATACTTGATATAACTATGGGTAGGTGTGGAAGGTTGTCTAGGCCCGTACCCATACGCGTATCAAAGAAGTCACAACCCCTAGGGTTGGGTTGGGAGTTGGTTCTCGGGTTAGTGGGAAGTATTTTATGTTTTGCGGTGTTTTCAGTATGGTGGTTACGAGGCATGCTGGGAGTGGATCCGGGTCAGTATCGGAAGAAGGAGAGGGCGATTACGGTGGGTCGGTGCCACTCGAGGTCATCGGTCAGATGAATACATACGAGTTGGATGCTAGGATTCGCGAGATCCTACATGATGAGGTTGCTGCTATGTTCCGGGCCGAGTTGCCGGAACTGTTTGGGTCGATTAAGACCACCATGGTCGAGTATTTTGATGAGTGCTATGCGGCTCTAGCAGAGACAGCAGCCGCAGCGGCTGTGGCAGCAGCAGGGGGAGGAGCCAGTTCGGGTTTTCAGTATCGGGACTTTGATAACACAAAGCCCCCTACGTTTGATGGAGTTCAGGATCCGATTGTTGCTATGAGATGGTTGTCAGACGTGGAGGGGTGTTTCTTCACGTGTTTATTCCTTGCGGATCAGAGGGTGAGGTGCGCCCTGAACCTATTAAGGATCGGGGCGAAGGATTGGGGGAGGTTGACTATGGGATCTTAGTCTAATGCGCAGCGGGCTGCGGTTACTTGGGATCAGTTCCGAAACATGTTCAGTACTCGTTATGTTCCGTGGGTGGAGTGGGAGAGATTGGCTCAGGAGTATTTAGAGCTGAAGCAGGATTCGGAGTCGGTGACGGAGATCACCAAGATGTTTACGTAGAGGGCGATGTTTTGCCCTGAATTTGCTTCGGAGCAGGCTCGGATGACCTGATATTTGAGTATGCTCAAGAGGGATATTAGACAGTTTGTGTCTACGCAGAGATGTGATACCTTGTTAGAGTTGCAGGAGGCCGCCAGGCAACGTGAGTTGGAGATTGAGTTACAATTGCGAGAGCAGAGGCAGGCCCAGGTGCAGTCGCAGCCGGTGCCGAAACGGTCCAAGACCGTTGATTCTAGGTTGGGAGAGCAGGGCAGCCGCATTTGTGGGAAGTGCAGGAAGGGTCACACCGGTGTTTGTAGGTCCAGTGGTGCGTGCCGCAAGTGCGGGAGAGAGGGGCATTATGCGAGGGATTGTCGTCAGTCAGCCCTAGTTCAGGATATGAGGATTTGTTATCAGTGCCATCAGGTTGGTCACATGAGGGCCAACTGTCCACTACTTACTGCAGGACCGGTGCAGGCTCCAGCACCGACCACTTTGAGGATTACGGGTGGAGGTCAGGGTGGAGCAGAGCCCCCGAGGGCTTAGGGATGTGTTTTTCAACTTATAGCAAAGGAGGTATGGGCAGAGCCGGATGCAACCGCGGGTAAGTTTCCTTCTTGATATCTTGTTATCTTGTGGTTATTATAGATTACGGTATATCCGCTAGTCTCGTTTGCATGATTCATGGTATTGTATTCATTCGTCTTTTCGTCGGTTATCATATGATCGAGGGTTTTGGTATTGGGAGTGTTGGTAACTAGGAGTTGTAGGAGGCTAGCATCCAAGGGATTGATGGTCAAAATTTGGTTGTATGGTCTTGTTGTCGGGTATAGCAAGTGTGCTTTGAGAAATTTTCAGCGGGGAGTCGAACTCCCTTAGAGTTCGTGATGTGCGATGTCGGAATGTGATTTTGTAGAGGTTGCTCGTTTCAGAATTAGTCCAAGTATAAGAGAATTTGTTGAGTAGGATCGTTTAAGTGATGTCGGTTGGGTCACTGGTGGTTGGTAGTCAGTGCTCTAAGTGGGGAGAATTGGAAAATTCTCAGGGGGATCGATAGCATGAGAGGTCAATCAACTATTTGGGTTTCAGCAGTGTTTAGTCAGCCAAGAGTGTGGGCTAGTATGAGTGAGTGACAGACAAATGGGGCGGGATACAGACCAAGGTTTACAGAAAAGGTGATGGGTTGTTGTGAGGCCTGGGATTAGGCCGAAATCTGAGTAGGTGGGATGGAGTTAAAGTTCAGAATCCCTAGAGGGCTAGAACAATAGGTATGGGAAGGATTCCCAGGGAGGATAGTTCGAGATGATGTATGATAGTCTGAGCGGTCTAGTGAGACTGAAGGCCTGTGGGCGTACCAGTCAGACCGAAGGCTCGGGGAACGGTCGAGACAGGCTGAAAGCCCAGGTGGGCGGTCCAGATATGCTGAAGGTTTTGAGAGTGGTCTAGATAGGCTGAAGGTCTGGTAAGGCAGTCCAATCATGCTGAAGACTCTGTATGTGTTAGTGGATCGGTGCGAGGAGAATGAAGGAAAAAGCATCACCAGGGGTGATAATTGATATGGTCTGGCCCCAAGTACTGATCGTGTTAGTGGAAAGCAGTGCATGGACCTGAGAGTCCTTGCGATCGGATTCAGAGTATATGGAAGTTCGAGAATAACAGTTGCTCTACACGGATAATGTAGAGTGAGGTGTAGCTTAGTGGCACGTGCTGATGCGGTGAAGGTTGTTGGGTGGATTTCCTAGAAAGGAAAGGCATGTAGCTCCAGAAGGAGCGGGGGTACTCCAAAGAGGAGGAAGTGGAATAAGTGGGTTATCGACGATGCTTCAGCTATTGGTAGTAAGTACTGGGATTGTACCAGTGGTATGGAAACACATCCGGGTTGGGTGTCTGTTGAGTTTGCGGAAGGATTTCCAGTAGTGTAGAACCAGATGAGTTCGGAAGGGATGCAAGGAGAGAGCCTTGGATTTTCTGTATGCTTGTGATCAGGAGGTGATGTATGTAGTCGTAATTCATTTAGGGATGTCTGGAAGTATCGTCAGTGTGTCGGGTTTTCCACCCCAAGGATCTTAGAGCAGGTTCGGCATGTGTATTTGATTGCTGGGGAGAGCTCATGGGAGTTGCTCAGGAACTGAAGGATGTGCCATCCTGTCAGCTTGGAAAGAAACGAGTTGGATTCGGAAAGGAAAGTGGGATAACTCCCAAAAGTGAATTCGATAAAGGATATGCCAGTTGAATAAAGGGGTAGCAGCTTGGTACCGGGTCAGGACCTGGTGGTTCAGGGTGATGTCTAGCTTTGTAAGGTTCAAGTGATTGTGGTGATGAAAGTATCATCGGGTGATCATTGGTTAATAAGGGTTGTTATTAGAGAAAGAAGCCGGTGGCCGGCTTGAATCAGTTGCCGTAACTCAGTAAGGGAAGAGATGGACTTTATAGAGGTTTGATAGCAGAGTTCGGGGGAACCTGGGTCGTTTGATACCAGGAGGTGCAATGTGGGAGTCTTATCTGGAATCGTGTGTTGCAGCAGGCTTTGAGGAAGAAGCCTAATTTAAGTGGGGGAGAATTGTAACATCCCGGAAATTTAGAAGTATAGTTGAAGGGCCAAAGTGTAAATAAGAAGGTCGACTCAACGAGTTGATGGATAGACTCGGTGAGTCGAGTCGCGATTCGGGTCACATGTTAAGCAACCAACTCAGCAAGTTGATAGATGGGACTATGCGAGTTGTCGCTGAATGGAGAAAACCCTAATCCGGAGTTTGTGCTATATATAAAGAACATAATACCCTTTCTTCAGCCTCTTTACATTCCCCTTGAGTCCCAGAAACCCTGATAGCCGTGAGTGAGAGCTTGGAGAGTGTTTGGAGCTTTGAGAAGTGAATTTGGTGGAGGAGACTTGAAGATCAAGAGGCAACCATCAAGGATTTCGTGTAGATTCAGAACCCACTCCAGATTGGGGCACATTTGTGAGGTATTAAGCTGTTACCTTGACCTTTTCTTCTAGAATCATTCTGATGGGTTTTGGACATAAGAACATTACCTATGTGCACATACTGATGGGTTTGAGCCAGAAGAACATTCCTATGTGCACATGCAAACCCTAATGCTTGGATCTAGGTTTCTCTAACTGAACATGCAATATATCCAAGACTTTGATTGATAGATCTAATGAAGAACATTCAAATCATATATGAAAAACAGATCTAGAAGATTACCTTGAGTTGCTTGCTTGAATCTTCTTGTCCTTGGAGCTTAGAGTCACAATTGTCCCTCCTCTAATGGCTTACAAACACCAACTAGCAAGAGGATGATTAGAGAGAGAGAGGAGGGCAAGAAATCGGCCAGGGTTTCTTCAAAGGCAAGAGTGTCGATTTCCTTAGCCCTAAGGATCTATTTATACAAGTGAGCCTCCTAGGGTTTCACCCTTAAACCCCAATTGGATAACTTGGTCCCTAAGCAATCTAATCTCCTTATAGATAAGCCTTGGACGATTTCTAGGTCCTTCCAAACCCCAAAACCGTCCACCCCTTATCCATAAGGGATTATAGCCCAAAGTACAACTATCATACAATTGACAGTTTATGCCCTTTTATTTAATTAATCTCTTTAAGTCACCAAATTAATTCCTAATTAATTTATGACTTATATTAATCAAATAACAATATTATTATTCCTTATATTATTCTCATAATATATTAATAAAATTTCTTCTCTCATTATAAATCATCCTGTCAAGTTGCTATGGTGAAGGCAACCCAAAAGGACCATGCATAACCAGGTCAAATACTTGCCTAATATAGTTGCAGCCTTAGACACTATTCCAACAGTCTCCCACTTAGATCAGTCTAGTAACTATATAAGCATAATCAGGTTAGCAATCGTAACTCTCAAAGACACTGTCAAACTCTGATCTTATCAGTCCCGTCCTTTAGATAAGGGATCGTACAATCCTCTGTTTAGATATCATGCAGACAATTCTACAGAATCATCTTTGTCCAGCATTTGGTTTCTCGATCTCAGATTTATTTGATATAGAACTTAATCGAACACATCAATTTAGTTCTGACCGGGCCCGGCACATAAGTCAAATCAAATCATCGAGCGGCCGAGACATCACTTTTACCTTCTTAGGATAAGAGTAACAGATAAACTTCGAATTATATGCATTTACTTATTCATTAATCAACTATACACAACAATGCGTTTTATAACATCAATTTACTGATGCGGTTTCGTATTATCAATGTACGACTAATTAACAAATAACAAACCATATATCTAGGTTTTAAGACCATATGATATTATCGTCTTGTGATCACCCCTTTTTATCATATTCCATAAGGTGATTCCAGCAAGCGCGGGTTTGTTCCAATGCTCAAAACTAGTTCATAAGCACTCATGAACGTTGTAGCAAACTTTTGCTATGTCTAATACCATTTAGACAACCTACACACCAATTCATGACAATCTTCATTCACATACTTCCAACATATGAATGATTGTGGACTATTTGAATAATTCGATTATTCTTAATAAACTCAATTATTCTGGAAGTCAAAACATGCAAAGTGAAACAATAGTTAAACAATTAACATAAGACAGTAACTTTACTCATAAATAATACTCCTTTATTTAATCATCAAATGTCAATTACACATATCTATTACATGTTTCAAAAACTATCTAATCTAATCTAATATCATCTCTCAGTCTAATACTCCTAGCATGCTGCAAATGCTTAACCCTACTCAGTCCCTTCGTAAGCGGATCTGCTGGGTTATCTTTTGATGATATCCTCCTAACCACGAGGTGTCCTTCTTCTACTCGATGTCTAATGAAATGATATTTTATGTCGATATTACGAGATCTACCATGATCCCTTGGTTCCTTGGTCAAGGCAACCGCTCCTTCATTATCATAGAAAATTTCCATAGGCTCCTTTATGGCAGGCACAACTTCAAGATCACCAATGAAGTTCTTCAACTATATTGCCTCCTTTGACGCTTTACTCGTTGCAATGTACTCTGATTCGCACGTTGAATCAGCTACGGTTTCCTGCTTGGAACTTTTCCAAGTTATTGCTCCTCCATTAATGGTAAAGACCCAGTCTGACTGCAAATGGTAGTTGTCGCTGTCGGTCTGGAAGCTGGCGTCACTATACCCTCGCACCTTTAAGTCATCACTCCCCCCGAGGACTAAAAACCATTCCTTCATCCTCCGAAGGTACTTAAGTATATTCTTGACTGCAATCCAATGGGCTCTGCCAGGGTTCCCTTGATATCTACTGACCATGATCAAAGCAAAGGCTACATCAGGGCGAGTACAAGTCATAGCATACATGATTGAGCCAACTGCAGAAGCGTATGGTACTCGGCTCATTTCTACTATCTCGGCTTCGGTACTCGGACTTTGAGTCTTACTCAACTTGGCATTACTTTGTATCGGTAATTCTCCCTTCGTCGAATTTTCCATACTAAAACGTTTTAGTACCTTTTCCAAGTAAGTGTTCTGACTAAGTCCTATTAGTCTTTTACTTCGCTCTCTCACTATCCTTATTCCCAAAATATAGGAAGAGTCTCCGAGGTCCTTCATAGCGAAGCACTTCCCGAGCCAGGACTTAACCTCCTGCAGTGTCGGGACGTCGTTTGGTATGAGTAGTATGTCATCGACATACAAAACAAGGAAGCTAACTATACTCCCACTGGATTTGATATATACACATGATTCATCTTCGCTTCGTACAAATCCAAACTCTTTGACTTTCTCATCGAAACAAAGATTCCATCTGCGAGACGCTCGCTTAAGTCCATAAATGGACTTCTCAAGCTTACACACTCTATTCGGATGCTTCGTATCAACAAACCCCTCTGGCTGAGCCATGTAAACATCCTCAACCAACTTTCCATTAAGGGAAGCGGTCTTGACATCCATCTGCCATATCTCATAATCATAAAATGCGGCAATGGCTAGCATCACCCTAATAGACTTTATTTTCGCAACTGGTGAAAAGGTCTCATCATAGTCAACTCCGGGAGTTTGAGTAAAGCCCTTCGCAACCAATCGCGCTTTATATGTGTGTACATTTCCATCCACGTCGGTCTTCTTCTTGAAGATCCATTTGCACCCAACGGTCTTACGTCCGGGCACATTATCAACCAAACTCCAAACTTGGTTGTCATACATGGATTGGATCTCGCTGTCCATTGCCTCCTTCCATTTTGCAGACTCCGGGCCTGCCAGGGCATCCTTATAGCTATTAGGTTCATCTAGATTTATTAGTGTACCATCACTAATATACGTGTCCCCTTCGATAGTAATATGAAAACCATAAAACTGGGGTTGAACTCTAACTCTTTCGGAACGTCTAAGAGGTAAGGACTCGTCAATCAGTTCAACCGGAGTTTCCTCCTCGGGTTGAGTGCCAACGGTAGAGGTTCCTTCATCAATCGACTCTTGAATCTCTTCAAGCTCGATCTGCCTCCCACTGTCTCCTTGGCTTATGAGTTCTCGCTCTCGGAAAACCCCTCTCCTCGCAACGAAGACAACCTTGTCACTCGGTCTATAGAAGAGATATCCAAAGGATTTCTACGGGTAGCCGATGAAAATACACCGCTCACTACGAGGTTCGAGCTTGTCGTGAGTATCTCGTCTTATGAAGGCCTCACAACCCCAAACCTTGATATGTGCTAACGAGGGAGCTTTCCATGTCCACATCTCGTGAGGTGTTTTGGCAACCTTCTTGGTAAGGACTCAGTTAAGGATATGGGCGGCAGTCTCTAAGGCATACCCCCATAATGAGATAGGTAGTGAAGCACGACTCATCATAGAACGAACCATGTCTAACAAGGTTCGATTATGCCTTTCTGCCACACCATTTAACTCCGGTGTCCTAGGTGGCGTCAATTGCAAAACTATTTCACATTCTTTGAGATAGTCGTGGAATTCAAGACTTATGTACTCTCCTCCTCGATCGGATCGAAGCATCTTGACTTTCCTGCCCAATTGATTCTCCACTTCATTTTTGAATTCTTTGAACTTTTCAAACGTTTCTGAATTGTGCTTGATTAAGTAAATATACTCATATCTACTATAATCATCGGTGAAAGTTACATAGAAGCGGTTCCCATCCTTTGTGGTTGATCTAAAGGGTCCACACACAACAGTATGTATGAGGTCCAGTAAACCCTCACCCCTTTCACATGTGCTAGTGAAGGGTGACTTGGTCATCTTTCCAAGTAAACAAGATTCACATGTGTAATCTTCCCTAAGGTCAAATGACTCCAATACTCCATCCTTTTGGATTTGGGCTATGCGCTTCTTGTTGACATGTCCAAGACGACAATGCCATAAGGATGCTCTATCCATACTATTGGAAGAATCCATGCATAAAACATCATTTCCTAGGTTATCTACAATCATAACAGTTTCATAAATTCCATTACATGACATTGCTTCAAAATATAAGACACCATTTAGATAAGAATAAATTGAACCATTCTCATTATTAAAAGAAAATCTAAATCCTTGTCTGTTGGGTCGTGTTTTGTAAAGTATTGCGTCAATCGGGCTCATTAGTTAGTCCAATTTTGTATCTCCGATATGGGCCTGTCCATCCGTGAGTATTATAGGGTTTATTATAAATATAGGTGCTTGCATGCATCTTAGGTTAACGATAGTAACGAAAGAATAGATTAATCAGAGAAGTTTTAATTATCGTTCTTGTAACCCTAAATCCTCTACGGTGGAAGTTCTTAGTCGAGCTCTGCTGAGGATTGTTGATCTAATCATTCGACACACTTTGATCCATACTTGTGTTATTTACAGTTTTTGCATTCATTATTTTACCTGTTATAAAGATCTAATCGATCTTCAGGTTAGGTTTTATCTTATCAATTGGTATCAGAGCAGGAGGATGTGTAATTCATACACATCTTTTCTGTGAAAAAGGTTACGATTAGGGTTATTCCGCATTAATCAACATTTATTGAGCCGTCATCCCATAATTGACGTAACTCAGCATTTATTTGTTTTGCCCTAATTTAATACATTACTAGTCTGATCTTTTAAACAGGTTATTCGATCTAGCATGGACGAGTCACAATCAAATCCCATTAACATCTCAAACAACATTGGATCAACGACAAAAATTCCCATCCTTTACACCCAGGATTACGAAGTCTGGGCACATCACTTTGAAGATTATGTTATTGGATCTGAGGACAACGGATACCTCATCTGGGAAGCCATCGTATCTGGACCTTTCGCTCATTCAGCAACTTCAAGGATCATTAAAACTCAGAAAGAGTATAATGATCTATTGAAAGACGTTAAAGATATTGCCCAAGACGAAAAAGATAAGTTTCAGTGCAATATTAAAGCATTGAGACTGATCAGATTCGCTCTTCAATCTGATACGTTCAGGCTGGTGAGTTCGTGCAGCACGGCTAAAGAAATATGGGATAGGCTACGAGAGTTATATTTAACAGACGAAGATCTCGAGCATTCCATTCAAACCTTACTCCTATCCGAGTTTGGTGAATTTAAGCAGGGTCCAGAAGAAACTGTAACTCAAACGTTCGATCGCTTCAATCATCTTCTTAGCAAGATGATTAAACATGATATTGAAAGGAAGTTGATTGAACAAAAGGTTACATTTTTAAATGGCCTTAGATCTGAGTGGAGAGCGGTTGTGTCCACTGTTAAAGCGCATGAGCAATTCAAATCTTACTCTTTGGCGAAACTGGTAAGGATTTTGAAATCTCAAGAAAAGATTGTGTTACAGGAGAAAAATATGGTTTCAAGCTTGGGTTCATTGGCTCTTCTGTCCAAAAGCAAAGCTGTGATGGAAGATGAAGACCTCAACCTAGAGGATTATGACCTTACCTCTGAAGACTATGCAATGATGGTGTCAAACCCAAAGAGGTTCATCAAGAAAAGGTTCCCTACCAATAAGAACCGAAATTGGCAGGGAAGTTATAGTTCCGAAAAGGTCAGGGAAGAACCGAAGGCAGAAGAACCAAAGAAGGAACCGAAAGCTGAAGAAGATTCGGGTGTGAGCTGCTATTATTGTGGAGGAAAGAACCACTATGCCAAAGATTGTGTCCTCAAGAAAATGGCAGAAAAGGATGAGGAGAAAGATGAAGAAGTAGTGTTGTTGAAAAAGCTGGAAGAGATCAAGAGAAAGAAATCTACTGCTAACCCTTCTATGAATGCTTTAATTGTGCAGGGTTCGGTAGCGAATGATGAGTTCAGTGGCATGGAAGTCTGGTCAACCGATTCTGAGGATGAAGAAGTCAGGAAGCCATCTCATGGAAAGGCTTATGTGGTGAAAGATGAAGGGAGCGGTGGAAAGTGTTTGATGGTGTTCGATGTATCTCAGATGAGGGGATACAACACAGATGGTGGGAATGAAGACACAAAGGAGTGAGAGGACTTGTGCTTCACAGCAAAACCTCTCAGCGTGCAGTTTAACGAACTTGATGAATTAATCAAGAAGGTATAATCCGTTTTTATTGCATTCAAGTCCCACAAAGCTCATATGAAAAAGAATTAAAAAATGTTAATTCAAGAATCTCTCATCTAGACAGCAGTTTAACTCAAACACGGGTCACCAATTCTAACCTAACCGACGAAATAAGCAGGGTGTCTTCAAAGAGTGAGGAACGGAGGATGTGGATCGAGCTGAAGGAGTCGGAGTTAATCAAAACCAAGGATGAAAACATTTATTTGCAAAGAGACAATTTAAAACTTTTAAAACAGAGAAATGTCTTTTGTTTAATTGCTAAGCGTCTTTATACTAATATCACTCAGCTTCATTTGGACTGTGAAAGAGGGCAGAAAATTCATCGCATGATTTTGCCCTTCCTTGAGTTTAAGGAGGATGAAATTGATGCTGAAGCATATAATTGTGAAAGTGTTGTTTCGTCTGAGGATGTTAATCCGACATATATGTATGGTCTAGACAAAATCGAATCTTTCATAAAGTCCAAGGACCATAAGGACATGCTGAAAAACCTTTTGGATGAAAATGATAAACTGAAACTAAGGACCGAAACCATACAAAAGTTTGACTCATTGAGTACCAACTTGAGCTCAGAAAATAAAATTGATGTTGAAAATGCATCTGAGCTTAATGATGACGATGATATGAGTGAAATTTCTGTAGAGGACGTAGTTGACTGTTCTGAGTTTGTCAAGAGCGAACCCAAAAACCACAAGAATCTTATTTCAGAAAATTCTGTGGAGTTTGCTCGTTTGTCCAAAACAAAAGTCCCCGATCCTTGAAGAAAAGGCTGTAGTATACCAAAAGGTTAGAACCACTCCAAATCAGGTGTATAAGGTCACAGGTGTAACCGAACATCAGACAGCCAAACTCACAGCCATTGTAAACACAGATAATGCTGATGGTTGCGATGAATTCTTCTGGTCCGCTCCTATCGACAATGCTAACGAAACAGTTGGTCTGTTAGAAAGGACGTCATGGAAAACCAAAGGCAGATATGTGCCAGAGCCTTTGAACAAGCCTGATAGCTTCGACGTGCCAAGCACAAGTGGTACAAAAGAAGTTCCTGAAGAAAAAGGAGTTCCTGCAAAAGAAGTCACTCCTTCAAGCGAAACTTCATCAGTTCAAAGTGAACCAGCTGACAAAAAGCAAAAACAAAAAGCGAATATCCATCATCAACCGAAGCAGGTGAGAAATCAAAAACAGCAAAGGAATCAGAGATACAAGAAGAATCTCTCTGAAAGAAAACAGTTTTGGCAATCTCAATACGCCTTTTTCTCTTATCGTGATAGAAATTTAAAGTCAGAGAAAAGTACTGTTAGATCACAAGAGAGTAATAACAACCGAAGGGAGAGGTTCGGTTCTGAAGGTCATAACAACCGAAAGGATACGTTCGGTTCTAAAAGTTATGACAACCGAAGGAAAAGGTTCGGTTCAGAAAACACAAGCTACCGAAAGCAGAGGTTCGGTTCGGAGAGCAAAAGAGACCAAAGTTCTAGGTTCGGTCCCACTGATGATCAAAAACAAAAGGATCACTTAGAACCTCTAGCCAAGAAATCCTCTCGGTCTAAATTCTCTTGTTCTTCTTCCACTAATTCTTCTAATTCCTCTCAACCACATTCTAAATTCAATTCTGTTCGCACTCAAAAACCTAAATCATCAACAGATCTGAAAGGAAAATCAAAGGTTTCGTCAGTAAAAACAAATCAAAATCATCCCAAAGTCCAGATACCTAAACCAGAATCCAAACCAAAAGCAACAAATCCCAATAAAATTAAGGTTTTCACCATAAAAAAGAAAGATGAGACAACGTTAATAAAAAGAACATATCTTGTTGATATCTCTCTTACTATTCCTGTTCTTGTGAAAGGCTCACGTGGACCCAAGAAACATTGGGTTCCTAAATCTGCTTAATTTTTGCAGGTTATCAGTGATGAGCAGTTTGACGAAGAATGGTATATTGACAGTGGCTGCTCGCGTCACATGACAGGAAGGAAGGAAGAGCTGAGAGAATTTCGGTCTCTTTCAAACGGTGGAAATGTCAAGTTTGGGAACAACTCCTTCGGCACCATAAAAGGCTATAAAATGATTACAAATGGTGATTTCACGATTAGGAAGGTTGCATACGTAGAAGGACTACAACACAACCTCATCAGTGTATCTCAGCTTGTTGGAGGTACCGGTCTCAAAGTTTCATTCGATGATGAGGGTTCAGAAATAATTGAGAAGAAACCGAAAAGAGTTATTCTCAAATCAGAGCGCAAAGGCGAAATGTTTCCTCTAAACCTCAAACCCATCAAAGGGAATCCAGCTATCTGCCTGTTATCCAAAGCACAATCTGACGAAAGCTGGCTGTGGCACCGAAGACTCTCTCATCTCAACTTTAAGGACATCAACAAACTTGTCACTGGAGGTCATGTTCGAGGTCTTCCATTGCTCAAGTATGATCGAGAACATTTGTGTGCTGCATGTGAAATGGGGAAGCAGAGTCGTCAAAGTCACCCATCAATTATAAACACTAAAGTTGTTGAACCACTAGAGTTACTTCATATTGATTTGTGTGGTCCATCATCTATCGAAAGCATCGGCGGTAGCAAGTACATTCTTGTCATTGTTGATGACTTCTCGCGTTTTACATGGGTATTCTTTCTGAAGCATAAATCTGAAGCGACTCACAAGCTAAAGGTGTTCATCAAGCAGGTTGAAGTACAACTGAAGAAAGTCGTTCGCAACATCATGAGCGACAATGGGCTGGAGTTCAAAAATAAAGAATTCGAAGAATTCTTGGCAGAAAAAGGAACCAGTCACAACTTCTCAGCTCCCTACACCCCTCAACAAAACGGGATTGTCGAAAGACGAAACCGATCTTTGTGTGAGGCGGCCCGAACTATGCTAAGTTTTGCTTCTTTACCTTTATATTTTTGGGCTGATGCTATTGCTGCTGCTTGTTTTACGCAAAACAGGTCCTATCTCAATAAGCGATTCACTCTCACTCCCTATGAGATCATCAACAACAGGAAGCCAAATGTCAGATTCTTCCATGTATTCGGCTCACGGTGCTTCAACTTCAATTCTAAAGAACATCGTAACAAGTTCGTGTCTTTATTGACATCACATATTTTCCCTAGAGGTATTGCTTTATTTCTTTTCTTTTACACTCTTAGCACGAAAATCTTTGATTTTCCAAAATTCAAGTTCTATTAACTACAGGCATTTTCATTGGATTGGTGGTTAATTAAAAGTTGTGGTTAATTTTGATCCACGTGGGAGCATTGTTCAAAAGATGCTGTTACAATTTAAAGGGATAAGATGATGACATGCTGACTCAGGCGGGAGTCTAATCGATTTGATTTCAAACGGCGCTAAAAGGGAACGCGTGCGAATTGGAAACGTCTCATCTCCAAATGGCGCAGCAGGAGCGCGTGTGAATTTGAAATGGTTTATATTCAAACGACGCTTGATGGGAGGCGTGTTCTTAGGGGTTTGACACTCTCTCTCATGCGTGGTCATCGGCAACCCCAACTGTCACGCATCAGTCAACTCCGAAAAACCCTTCCAATCTCAATCGAAGATTTGGGGAGATCTTTCTCTCTCCTTAAACCTCAGTATAAAAGGCAGCACAATCCTTCATTTACCTCTTTACCGCAATCAAAATTCCCAGAGAGCATAAATTCCTTGATTCTTCCCTGTTCATCATCTTCTCCACTCTCTTCAAGCAATGACAGATTCATCTTCTGTTCACGCAACATCCCACATACTGCCTATTCGCCCTCAACAAAGCCTCATCATTGATTTAACTCCTCAGGATTACGACGCCTTCATGTTCCCCATAATCGAGTGCTTGAAGTTTTCTCCGATCGCTCCTGCACTTACAAGAGCTGAATCTGTTCCGATGGAGTTCTTGTCGCAAATCTTTGCGACTGCTCATTATGACAAGGCTGTTGACAGACTCTTCTTTGATGTTTTTCAGCACAAAGCATCAATTTCCAAGCAACGGTTATGCTCCCTGTTAGGGTTTGAAGCTGATTCTACGAGGGTTAATCCTGAGACAATTCCACTGGGGCATTTGTTCAACATGTTTTATAACATGGGTTATACGGAGGTGCTTACTTCAGTCGCAAAGTTCCAGAAGTCGTGCCTACCTCCACAGTGGAACGGGATGTTCACTGTTCTATTCAAAGGGCTTTCTGAAAGAAGTGTTGGATCTGATGGTGCCAGTCGGCTATTTTTATCAATAATGTATGGAATCTACAATGGCATCAACGTAGATTATGGGTCTGTTCTGTGGCAACAACTCATCCAGAGTCTTTCCTCTACTTCCAGGCATTCAGAGGTTTCTTACGCTAGGTTTTGGATCTTGATCACGAAATGGGTGATGGACAAGTACCACGTCCCCATTGTCGCCGGTGCTCCAATGTCTTCGATTGGTACATTCCACACCACGAAGATTATTGTCTCGGACGCCTCCAAGTTTCCGTTCAACGGCTCCATTCCAGAAACTATGTATGGCGATGTTCCTGCTGATAGCCGAATTATCAGAACATACAAAGTATTCAAGCGATCTGGTCCGAGGGATCTCACTCCGGAGATGTTGAAGTCCATTCATGACGCCGACAAGCCTGCTCCAAGAGGCAAGAAGGCTGATAAGGGGAAACAGGTGGTGAAAGGAGCTAAAGGCCTGTCTCCAAAGAAGAGGAAACCCACAAAGGTTGCTCAGTCTCCACGGAAAAAGAGGAGAAAAACCCAACCCAAGCGAAAGCTGATCATCGCTTCCTCCTCAAGCGAGTCTGAGGGTGAGAGTTCGGATTCTGACGACTCTCCACGAGGCAACACTCCACCCAGATCTCCTACCCCTGAAATTCAAATCCCTCCTTCTCCAATTCCCTCTCCTCCTAAAACTATTCCTACTTCCATTCCCACCATAAACTCCTTTACACACATTCCAACCACTTCAATCCCAATACCACCACCAATATTCATCGACGCAACCACGACATCCACTACAAATGTTAGAGCCAACGTATTTGATACGGGGGTTCATACTGATGCAACCGAAACCACCAAAGCACCCGAAACCACCAAAGCACCCGAAACCACAAGAGCACCCGAACCTACCCCCACACCAACACCCGAAACAACCCAACCCGAACCTACCCATACTACTGCACCACCAGCTTCTCCACCACCACCTTCTCCCGGTCATGCCTCAAAGGGAGAAGAAACATTCCTTGGCGGGGAAAATATGACGTTTGAATCGGTCTACTATAGTCTGTTTCAAGTACAGAGCGATGATGATGATGACGCGTGGTTACAAAGAAACATCTCAAGGAGCTCCATGACAAGGTTGACTTGCTCATCGCCTCCTCTTCCACGTCTCAATCATCACTTTCTGAAGATGCCGTTCAGAAGATTGTTGACGCTTTCTCCAAGGCTCAGCAAGACTCTCTCGCTTCTGCAACCTCCGCCATCGACGCCTCAACAAAAGCCTGTCAGGCTACGACCGAAAAAGTCGATAAACTATTTTCTGATGCCTCTGCCCTGTTAAAGTCTTTACAGGAGAGTGCAAATGCTGCTAAGACTACGTTGGAACCAATTGTTCAACAATTGACAATGTCTGTCTCCACTGAGTTGAAGTCTTTCGCTTCATTTCATCAAACGCTTTCAGACGACAACTCAGCATTTCGCGCAACCATTGACGAGCGTCTCTTGAAGCTGCAAGAAGATCTGGCTGCCGAGAACTCTCTCATGGATGTTCTAGCCAGGAAGACCACCGCTCTGAAGGTCAAGAGTGTTCAACTCTCCAACTCTCAAAAGGAGGTTGACTCTCTTCGGTCCGAAAGGGAGGTAATAAAGACGTGTGTTTCGGATGTCCACTCTGCCATATCCAACATCCTCGAAGCACATGATCCCATCCTGAACTACACTATGAGGCAAGACCTTGCAGAGAAGCTCGCTCCCGCCCATGCCCTGCTAAGCAAAATTGAAGGGCTTCTTGATTTCGTGTCCATTCCAAAACAAGGGGGAGAGAAGAAGTCAACATCTCAACCACCTTCTTCCTCAAAGGCAACTCACACTACCGAACCTCCTCCAGTAGGCCAAGCCTCCGGTTCTGGTGTGAAAGATAAAGGCAAGAAGATTGTTGAGGAAGATGAAGATGAAGACAAAGAGACTATCGCTGATCTTTTAAAGCGAAAACGTCGAGTTGATGATGCTGATATCAGTGCTCGTGTGGCTAGAGAAGGTGAAGAAGCTGAAAGAAAACAGAAGGAAGCCCACGACCTTCTTGAGAGTAGGAAAACTCTTTTTCCTGCCTGGACTCTCGAGAGGATGATAAAGGAAGCCATCGATACTCCGATCATCTTGTGGCTGGAACCTGTGATTTCACTTGATTGTTCCAATACTGTCAAATCTCATTTCGACATGCCACTGACCCGAAAGGTGTTCATCTTTCACGCCTTCTCCAACGTTGCAGAGTTCCCTCATCCTCATCCACAGGTTGATCGGGACTTAATTAATTTTTATCTGTAGGCTGTTCAACCCCAATGTCGAACTTGGAGCGCTCAGAAAATTGTCAACGTTCGGTTCTTGAAGCCGTATATTGAAGGAAACTTCATCAACATTCGGTTCAAGGTGCTTCGGGGATCTGCCAAAACCGAACATGCCATTTCCCTAGCAGATCTTTCGAACCTCAATCCCCATGATTGGATAATCTTGCACAACATCCTTCTAACCAACGAAGCTGAATACGGTCCGATCATCGACCATTTCAAAAGGATGCTTGTGTGCTATATCATGGAAGTTGCATTGATGGATCAGAAGATAGCAAGCGTATTCAAGAAGAAACCAACAATATCTCCTGTTGGCTCTGCCAGTGACCTGAACCAAATGCAGATGGGAAAAATTGACTCGAGAAGGAATTCGGTCATCTTCACCAGGAACGAAGGACAGAAATGTCTCTTCACCTTGGCTGACAAACATCTGTACACTACTGCTTGCTTAGAGCATGTTTTGGGGATCATCCACAGATGCAAGCAAAACACAGCGGATGATATCAAGTACTTCGATGACATGATACATTGGTACATTCGGTTCAGACAGACCATACTCGCGCTAATCTCTCGTCTGTTTGATACCACGAAGAAAGTTCCCGCTGCTGGCCCAAGCAAGAAGAAGAAGTAGTCTCGCTCCAATTTGACGCAAAAGGGGAGATTGTTGGGTCGTGTTTTGTAAATTATTGTGTCAATCGGGCTCATTAGTTAGTCCAATTTTGTATCTCCGGTATGGGCCTGTCCATCCGTGAGTATTATAGGGTTTATTATAAATATAGGTGCTTGCATGCATCTTAGGTTAACGATAGTAACGAAAGAACAGATTAATCAGAGAAGTTTTAATTATCGTTCTTGTAACCCTAAATCCTCTACAGCGGAAGTTCTTAGTCGAGCTCTGCTGAGGATTGTTGATCTAATCATTCGACACACTTTGATCGATACTTGTGTTATTTACAGTTTTTGCATTCATTATTTTACCTGTTATAAAGATCTAATCGATCTTCAAGTTAGTTTTTATCTTATCATTGTCTAAACAAACCATGAAACGAAATGATGTTTCTTGCCATTTCTGGCGAGTAGCAACAATTATTCAAATCTAAACATAATCCATTACTAAGCACTAGAGAATACACTCCAATCTTGGTCACAGGCAACGATCTTTTGTTCCCCATGATTAGATTTATTATTCCACGCTCCACATCCCTATTTCTTCTTAGCCCCTGCAATTCAGAACAAATGTGGTAACCACACCCGGTATCGAGGACCCAAGAAATAGCATGAGATGAATCATTAGATTTAATTGTGTAAATACCTGCGAAAGACGGCTTGATCTTTCCTTCCCTGATGGCTTGCAGGTATTCTGGGCAGCTTCTCTTCCAATGCCCTATTTTATGGCAATGGTGGCACTCTGCCTCCTTTGGTTAGGGTTGGGCTTAGCAAGATCAACTTTGGTCCCACTAGAAGAGGAACCATCTCGGGACTTTCCCTTGCGGTGGCTCTTAGACGGAGCCTTCCTCTTCTTGCCCCTTCCTTGCCCAATTGCTAAAACAGGAGCAGTGGGTGGATTCAGAGTTGGTGCAACAGACTTGTCCTTGAGGTTGCTCTCAACAACCCTTAGGAGACCTTGGAGCTTACTTAGGGTGACCTCTTCCTTGTTCATGTAGTAGGTCATCCTAAATTGGTTGTAACACGGAGGCAAGGTGTAACACCCAAAGTTTGGAAAGCCAAGAAAAGAAAGAAAACCCCAATTTTAAGGGGAGACTCGGCGAGTCCAAGGAAGGACTCGAAGAGTCCGAGCGGGATCCGGGTTGAGGTGTAAGCGACCAACTCGGCGAGTCGGCCAAGGTGACTCGGCGAGTCTGGTCTGAGCAAGGAAAACCCTAAATCCGGGAATTGGAGCTTATTTAAACGTCTCATTCTCTCCCCTAGGGTTCCTTTACTGCCTCTCTACCACAGAACACTAAACCCTAGCCGCCATAATCATTTTGGAGCAAGATCTACCCTTAGTGAAGCTTTTGAAGCTTGGAGAAGGAAGGAAGGCCTTGGAGGTGCAAGAAGGGACTGTAGATCCGGGATTGAGCAGACATTTCAGACCAATTGGAGGTAATAAGCTGTTACTTGGACTCCCTTTTTGCACCTAGATCTATTCTTATGTGTGAGTTTTGGACATTTTTGGTGTTATATGTAACCATTTCGAGCTAGAGGTCCAGATCTGAGGTTGCTACCTCAGATCCATGCTTGTTTTGGTCTAGAATCCCCTAAAGTATCAGCCCTTGGTATGTTGAAGATGTATGTTTGCCATAAACCCTAGTTTAACGTTTTTTGAGCCTAGATCTCTTAATCTACACGTAAAGTTTGCCACTTTACGTAGGGGATGGGCCTTAGAAGTATGGATCTATAAGTTGGAAGCCCTGTTTGGCTCGAAAAGTCACTGCATGGATTAAGGACTGAATAGACTCGGCGAGTCCTTCGAGTGGACTCGGCGAGTAGCTTGAAGATGAGGAGGAACTCGACGAGTTAGATGAACAGCTCGTCGAGTAGGATGAAGTTAGGCATGAACTCGGCGAGTCGGAAGAACAACTCGACGAGTTGGTTGAAGATTGTCTTGGACTCGACGAGTCTATTCTTGGACTCGGCGAGTCAGGTTGCGAAACCCCAAACCCTTCGAGTTGAAACTTGAATCAGTGAGTCGGGTGGAGACTCAGCGAGTTAGATAGGTCAGGACTCGGGAATAGTTGACTCGGCGAGTCATGGACTGACTCGGCGAGTCGAGTCGCGAATAGAAAGACCCTGAGCATATGAACTCGACGAGTTATTAGGTGGACTCGGCGAGTAGGGTTGACCTGGAAGGTTGACTTTGACTAGGATTTTGACCTTGACCAGAGTTGACCTAGTTGATCTTTGGAGGTTAGTTGGACTAAGTGTGATATTGACATTGGTAGCTCGAGGAGCTAGTGGAGCAGCAGTTTGGAGTCAGAGGTCAGGTAGCAGTCAAAAGGATTAGCAGCACCAGTTCAGCAGTCTCAGGTGAGTTTCCTTCCAGTAGGAACGGGTCTAAGGCCATAATGCCGACCCGTTCAGTTAGCAGTAGTTTCAGGACTTTGGTCTAATGTAGTAGTTAGTATGTTTGACGCCTCCGTGGCTCAGACAGGGTTTATGTGTTCATGCTAGTTGATATGTTATGCTATGCTATGTTCTGCCAGTTAGCTTCGGACTTCGATCCGATGTAGGGGACAAGGTCCCAGTCAGTTAGCTTCGGACTTCGGTCCGATGTAGGGGACAAGGTCCCAGTCAGTTAGCTTCGGACTTCGGTCCGATGTAGGGGACAAGGTCCCAGTCAGTCAGCTTCGGACTTCGGTCCGATGTAGGGGACAAGGTCCCAGTCAGTTAGCTTCGGACTTCGGTCCGATGTAGGGGACAAGGTCCCGGTCAGTCAGCTTCGGACTTTGGTCTGATGTAGGGGACAAGGTCCCGGTCAGTCAGCTTCGGACTTCGGTCCGATGTAGGGGACAAGGTCCCAGTCAGTCAGCTTCGGACTTCGGTCCGATGGAGGGGGAAAGGCCTCAATATGTGCTTTATATGTTATTGCATGGTATGTGGTAGTTTGGGGGAGCTCACTAAGCTTCGTGCTTATGGTTTTCAGTTTTGGTTTCAGGTACTCAGTTTTTAAAAGAGGAGCTCGGGAAGATTGCAGTGCACACACCATTTGTTCAGCCTGGGATGTTTATACTCTGATATATCTGACAGTTGTTAAGATATTTTGACATGAATTCTTTATGACTCTTATATGACGTTTGATAAATATGGTTTTATTACTTATTTTAAAACGAAATTTTTGGGTAGTATTTTTGGGTCGTTACAAGTTGGTATCAGAGCCTTGGTTTGAGGGATTCGGGCGCACTCCTGAGCGTGTCTGAACTCAAACTAAGGAAGTGGTATAAAGTTTTCAAGAGAAAAACCATGGTTACGAAAGGATTTTGAGAAAAGGAAACGATTTTGGAAAAGTATAAAGAAAAGAGTTTTAGAAAAAGCAAAAAGAGTTTTGAAAAGAGAAAAGGGTGTGGTGCATGCAATCAGCCGAGCTCAAGTAAGTACTCCCAAATTTACCCATACAAGTTATGTTATGATTATCAGTTCCAGTTTCAGTTTTAGTTTCAGTTTCAGCTTCAGTTTCAGTAGAACAACATGCTAGTATAGGACTAAGGATCTAGGAGGATGCCTTATGTGTCTGCTATATGTGTTTCAGCTTTATGAGTATTGCATGCTAGTATTGAGTAGACAGCAGTAGGATAGCTTGTTTAGGCTATGCCTGATAGTATGAGTTTAGCATTGTATGCTAGTACAGTTTCTCGTTATGAGAATAGTTTTGCCTGAGTATGTTTCCTTTATCCGAATGCTGCTTGCTTTGTGCTTTGTGGGTCTCTGAGTGATGGGAGTTAGCCATTAGGTGAATACGTCACATCACATGTGACCAGGGTTGAATAATCTCAGAGGGCTGGATTTGGCCCTATTGCGCAGCTCTCGTGTGAGTCCAACCGTTGTAGGGACGAGACTTTTACTCGATGGATTATCCGATCCTCATTGCATGTGATAGTATTCAGGTGGTGGCTAATTGGCATTACAAGGAGGCCTTCAGCAGCTGAGGACTGTTTGAGTGGAGTCAGAGATTTCCCTAGAGCAAGGCTAGGATAAGAGTAGAAGAGATCAGTGGCAGTAGAGTGACTTGGTGGAGTTTAGGTAACTCTTGAGGAAAGTACGGATAGATGTGGAAAGTAGTATGGGCCCGTACTACTGAAAGCAGAGGATCTGTACTCGATTCAAGAGGGGTCAAGGAAAAAACCAAGGAACTAGTAGAGTGTGTGAGAGATCCCTCAGCAATAGTGTATAAATTGATCAAGAATTGTTATATTTTCAGCATGTTGATATTGCGTGAGCTACCAGTTAGTAGTTCGGGCATCGAGGAGGGATCTGGCTCGGGCTTTGGAGCCGGGCAACTTGATGATCAGATGAGGGATTTCATTTCCACAGAGATCATGTGCAACATCATTGATCAGACTCCAGTGATTTTTGGTTCGGTTAAAGAGGCCATTGTGGAGCTCATGGACAATCATCTTGAGGCCTTTAAGGCCAGGATAGTTTCAGGACGGATTGGGGCTCATCTAGATCCCGATTCTTGTAAAGTTCGGGGATCCATCAGGGAAGGAGATCCCATTTCTAGTTTTTACCATCAGGAGACAGGAGTGAGTGGGGCAACCTGTCTCCAAGAGAGACCTTTGCATGATTGGATAGTTGAGGAGGTTACGCGAGCCATTCGCGAGGATCTGCCCGACATGGTTGTGAGGATCACTGATAGATTGATCGTGAGGCTCCAGGATCAGACAACTGTTGTTCAGTCGACGGGCGTTGCCGATGGGGTAACGCAGGAGCGAGAGTCGGGCAGGGAGTCGGAAAGGAAGAGGAAAATGGATGAGACTCAGTTAGCCACAGGTTCGGGTAAGAGGCTCAAGGGTTCGGATTTGAGGACGAGGAACTATCAGAGCCGCAGTCGATGCGGGAAGTGCGGAAGGACGCACATGGGTGTGTGCAGGCGTAGAAGTGGTGGCGATGCTGGATGTTTCAAGTGCGGCCAGATTGGTCATTTTAGCAGAGACTGTGTTGTTACCATCGCCCAAGGACTTGATCCATTATGTTTCCATTGCAGTCACAGGGGCCACAAGAAGGCCCACTGTCCGAGTTTGTATACAGTAGGGCAGGTGCCAGCTCCTTCCCCTGGGACTTCGAGTGCCGCCAACGGTCGTCAGGGCCGGGCAAGGGCGCTTATGGCTCGGAGCCGAGTTTTCCGGTAGATTTCAACAGGGATTCGAGTAGCACTGAGTAATGGAGGTATGTAACTTTTGCTTTCTGTCAACTATTATTTGTGATATTATTGTTATGTTGTTGCATTGTTATTGAAAAGCTTAAGTGTTGGGTTAGTATACTACCTGCTTGTGACTGAGTTTTATGCCATCTACATACCTTGGAATTAGAATGGTGAATTGGAGGTCGTTCCCTCTAGGTCAGGTTATTTCGGATGCAGTAACTGTAGCATGTATGTGTAAGATGCAGTAGTGCCTTACTACTTGCGAAAGGCGTTAGTCGGGTAATGATCAGTTATATTTTTAGTAGTGATAACCCAGAGTTTTCAGTGGAGTAGCTAGCGGTCAGTAAGGAAGTGGGTTGGGGATGTGCACCCCAAACGCAGGTTCTCGGGATGTAGTCCCTAAAGCAAATACAGTTAAGGATCAAAGGGTGCCCAGTCCGAAAGCAAGAAGGGTGCAGATCTGGTAAGAGGTAGTTGGAGCGCTGGCAAGGGTAGACGTCGGTGGACAGCATATCGCCCTTTTTATGGAAGGAAGGTTGGAAATCCTTTCGACCAGTGAGCAGTAAGGAACTAGCAGGATCGAATTGGGGGAGAACCCTCCAAGTATACAAGGATAAGAGCCACGTAGACCCAGAATGAGTGTGCGGCCTCTGAGAAGAAATGATAGTAGCATAGTGATTGATGGATTGAGAAGTTCAGAATTGTGTGTTCGAGGACCTACCCAGCGGTTAGTTTATGTAATCAAGATGGTTAGAAGTTGGTTGGGAATCCAGGATTGGAGGACCACCGTAGGGCTCAAGTGAGTCAGAATGAGGATCCTGAGAACGGTTAAAAAGATATGTTTTTTGTATTAGTAGCCAGTGACTGAGTCAGCATGCAGGATTGTGTAGATTCAGGAGTTGGGAGTTTGGAAACTTCCTAACAATAGCTTCTTGAATCCGGATTAGTAGACGGTTGGTTTGGGAACCAAGCCGAAGAGCTCTTCGACGAAGCGCTAAGTACATCAAGGATATAAGATGTCAAGGATGATGCAGTATTCAAGGACTGAGGGCTGGTTTTGAGGAATCAGGATGTGGAATCACTAGCGGGACTAGAGATAGTAGTAGTAGTAGTGTTGTAAGCCTACGGGGGTAGCCGTAGCATTCACTAGCAGTCAGATAGTAGTAGTGTTGTAAGCCTACGGGGGTAGCCGTAGCATTCACTAGCAGTCAGATAGTAGTAGAGTGTTGTAAGTCTGCGGGGGTAGCCGTAGCATTCACTAGCAGTCAAATAGTAGTAGTAGTGTTGTAAGCCTACGGGGGTAGCCGTAGCATTCACTAGTAGTCAGATAGTAGTAGAGTGTTGTAAGTCTGCGGGGGTAGCCATAGCATTCACTAGCAGTCAGATAGTAGTAGAGGTTGTAAGTCTACAGGGGTAGCCATAGCATTCACTAGCAGTCAGATAGTGGTAGTAGTGTTGTAAGCCTACGGGGGTAGCCGTAGCATTCATTAGCAGCCAGATAGTATTGGAGAGTTGTAAGTCCGCGGGTGTAGCCGTGACTTTTTATCAGATTGGTAGACAGCATGAGCGCGTTGTTGGACGCAGGAAAGAAGTAATTCCCACCCGTTCGGGTGCAGCAGTGAGGATATGGGAATCCACGGGTTAGATTACGGATTTCCCAAATGGTTAAGTTATGGCTAAGTCAGCAATTTGGCTATAGATCGTCACATCAGTTATGAGATCAGAGTAGCAGTAGACCATTGGGGTACGGGTACGTTAAGGGCTACCGTCAGTCTGGGAGCCATCATATTGTTAGTCGTGGAATTGATGCTGTCAGGATGTGACGTATGGGACCGATCGATTGGATCGGAAGGTTGTTAGAGCATCAGTGACAGGATAACTAGTGGAAACTAGTTCCAGAGAAAGATTTCGTTCAGAAGTCGTGGGAGCGACTAAGTAAGGAGTCCTTTGACTCCACAGTTGAGTTGGAACTCAGTGTTTCAGTCAGTTCAGTGCATCAGTCAGTTCAGTGTTTTAGGCAGTTCAGTGTTTCAGTTAGTTCCAGTATTTTAGGCAGTATTAATTTTGCGTCGCACTGCAAGTTCAGCCTTATTAGTTGGACCTGGGTGGTCTCAGTTCATCCGGAAGCCAGATTTGGAATAGCAGAATTTTCAGTCAGTTGTTCGTGGGATGCTCGACACCAAATGGTAGTAGAAAGAATGCCCAGTGGATACTGGCGATGATAACCTGTACTGGGAGTAGTAGGAGTAATAGATTTGGTGGAGACAGGGTCTTCACAGTGAAGGAAGAGGTAGGTAGTTATGGAGCATCGCCTTGGGAAGACAAGGAAATCGTGCAAGGAAAGAAGGGGTGAACCCCTACGGGGTCAGTGTAGTGTTTGGAGAGTATCAAAAAGATTGTCAGTTGAGTGAGTTGCGTTTCCAGAATGTTCAGGGTCAGGATGGACCCGAGATTATTATCTATAAGGATTGGCATAGTCAGAATGACCGAGCGGTAGGCCAGCGAAGGTAGGCAGCTAGTGTTGGATTAATTGGTGGGATGTTGGAGGCAAATCGCAGTCGGTGGATCGTAGCAAACTACGAGGACGAAGTTTAGTTTAAGTGGGGGAGAGTTGTAACACCCAAAGTTTGGAAAGCCAAGAAAAGAAAGAAAACCCCAATTTTAAGGGGAGACTCGGCGAGTCCAAGGAGGGACTCGGCGAGTCCGAGCGGGATCCGGGTTGAGGTGTAAGCGACCAACTCGGCGAGTCGGCCAAGGTGACTCGGCGAGTCTGGTCTAAGCAAGGAAAACCCTAAATCCGGGACTTGGAGCTTATTTAAACGTCCCACTCTCTCCCTTAGGGTTCCTTTACTGCCTCTCTACCACAAAACACTAAACCCTAGCCACCATAATCATTTTTGAGCAAGATCTACCCTTAGTGAAGCTTTTGAAGCTTGGAGAAGGAAGGAAGGCCTTGGAGGTGCAAGAAGGGACTGTAGATCCGGGATTGAGTAGACATTTCAGACCAATTGGAGGTAATAAGTTGTTACTTGGACTCCCTTTTTGCACCTAGATCTCTTCTTATGTGTGAGTTTTGGACATTTTTGGTATGATATGTAACCATTTCAAGTTAGAGGTCCAGATCTGAGGTTGCTACCTCAGATCCATGCTTGTTTTGGTCTAGAATCCCCTAAAGTATCAGCCCTTGGTATGTTGAAGATGTATGTTTGCCATAAACCCTAGTTTAATGTGTTTGGAGCCTAGATCTCTTAATCTACACGTAAAGTTTGCCACTTTAAGTAGGGGATAGGCCTTAGAAGTATGGATCTATAAGTTGGAAGCCCTGTTTTGCTCGAAAAGTCACTGCATGGATTAAGGACTGAATAGACTCGGCGAGTACTTTGAGTGGACTCGGCGAGTAGCTTGAAGATGAGGAGGAACTCGACGAGTGGGATGAAGTTAGGCATGAACTCGGCGAGTCGGAAGAACAACTCGACGAGTTGGTTGAAGATTGTCTTGGACACGGGGAGTCTATTCTTAGACTCGGCGAGTCAGGTCGCGAAACCCCAAACCCTTCGAGTTGAAACTCGAATCAGTGAGTCGGGTGGAGACTCAGCGAGTTAGACAGGTCAGGACTCGGGAATAGTTGACTCGGCGAGTCATGGACTGACTCGGCGAGTCGAGTCGCGAATAGAAAGACCCTAAGCATATGAACTCGGCGAGTTATTAGGTGGACTCGGCGAGTAGGGTTGACCTGGAAGGTTGACTTTGACCAGGATTTTGACCTTGACCAGAGTTGACCTAGTTGACCTTTGGAGGTCAGTTGGACTAAGTGTGATATTGACATTGGTAGCTCGAGGAGCTAGTGGAGCAGCAGTTCGGAGTCAGAGGTCAGGTAGCAGTCAAAAGGATTAGCAGCATCAATTCAGGAGTCTCAGGTGAGTTTCCTTCCAGTAGGAACGGGTCTAAGGCCACAATGCCGGCCCATTCAGTTAGCAGTAGTTTCAGGACTTCGGTCTAATGCAGTAGTTAGTATGTTTGACGCCTCCGTGGCTCAGACAGGGTTTATGTGTTCATGCTAGTTGATATGTTATGCTATGCTATGTTCAGCCAGTTAGCTTCGGACTTCGGTCCGATGTAGGGGACAAGGTCCCAGTCAGTTAGCTTCGGACTTCGGTCCGATGTAGGGGACAAGGTCCCAGTCAGTCAGCTTCGGACTTCGGTCCGATGTAGGGGACAAGGTCCCGGTCAGTCAGCTTCAGACTTCGGTCCGATGTTGGGGACAAGGTCCCAGTCAGTCAGCTTCGCACTTCGGTCCGATGGAGGGGGCAAGGCCCCAGTATGTGCTTTATATGTTATTGCATGGTATGTGGTAGTTTGGGGGAGGTCACTAAGCTTCGTGCTTACGGTTTTCAGTTTTGGTTTCAGCTACTCAGTTTTTAAAAGAGGAGCTCGGGAAGATTGCAGTGGACACACCATTTGTTCAGCCTGGGATGTTTATACTCTGATATATCTGACAGTTGTTAAGATATTTTGAGATGAATTCTTTATGACACTTATATGATGTTTGATGAATATGGTTTTATTACTTATTTTAAAACGAAATTTTTGGGTAGTATTTTTGGGTCGTTACACAAGGAATGAAGTACCATGTCGATAGCCAAATCTTCCCCAAAGTCGACATTCAACTTGCGAAGACGATCGACATACCTTTGCATCTTTTGCAAGTGTACGGTTCGAGATTCTCCATGTCCCATTTTAGCGGAGATCATGTTAGTGAAGATCTCGTAACGTTCCTGCCTCACGTTTTGATGGTATCTCTCCAATAAGTCTTGATGCATTTCATACGGATACATGTCCTCATAGGACTTTTGGAATTCAGCGTTCATTGTGGCAATCATGATGCAATGAACCTTTGTTGCATCACGTTCATGAGTCTCAAAAGCAGTCATTTCAGCCGGAGTAGCGATTTCTGGATTGATCTTCTCGAACTTCTCGTCAAGGACATACTTCTTGTCCTCGTAGCGAGCAATCGTGCGAATGTATCTTATCCATTCGCTAAAGTTCATTTCATCGAAAGTCACCTTTTGGCAAATGCTCATCAATGTGAATGAACTAGCAGCAACGTTGTTCGCGTTCGACATCTACAAATAGAAAGGACAAAGATTGATTAGAATCTGAATCCCTAATTATCACCCAATAAGAAGAATTAGGGCTAGGATCCAACAACAATATTTACATATTAGAAAAGGGATGTCGTAATCTAACATGCAAACAATTTGAAGGTAAGTGAATGACGATTAACTAATTCTCCATCACAAAACATAACTATAAGTTCTAAATCTATTGAGAATTCCTAGGTTTCGATGAGATTCATTGAACTTTTCAATGGCATGTTTAAATCTCGATATGCCCCTCTCGTTTGTTACTGGGATACCGAGGATCATAAAGTGGGTGTGAATAACCATGCAAATCTACACGGTGCCTTCATTGTAACAATCACCTATTCGATGTGTCGGTAAACCACACACGCTCCACCGAACTATGATAAACAATGAATCACCCTTTGCCACCTATGCTTAGAACCAATTAGTGTGCCGGTAAACCACACACGTTCCACTAACTTCTAGGCAAGGGTGCAAAGTGTAATTTCATGGGATTGCATCAATTCACTTTTCCTAAAGTAACTAAGATTGGGAATTTTAAAAATAGTTTAGTTACTTTATGTGTTCATTATACTTATTAATGAGGAGAGAGAGGTTGCCCTCTTCTACCCGTTCGGCTAACGACCCTCCACCGATCAAGCAAGCGGTGGGTGTGAGTGTACACCCATTAAGCGCCATTTTATAGGTCGCAACCTTATACCCACCTTATAGACCGGCTTCGTGAATGAGGCCGACTAACGGTAAGACTAGCATTTTAATTATACATATATATATATATATATATATATATATATATATATATATATATATATATATATATATATATATATATATTAGTCTTGTAATATCATATAAGTATAGGGTTAAATTTTAACCTTTTAAAATTCTAGGGTTTGAAATTTAAGTTGTCTAAATTAAACTTTTAATCACAAAACATAATTTCAAAACTTGAGGACAAGTTTTAAACTTTTCAAAACATAAGGGATCAAATAACAAATAATTCAAATTAACCATTTAATTTCATAATTATCCATATTTGATTTATTTAAATATTTCTTGCAAAACAATTTACCAATTCAATTAAAATAATCAATTAATATCATATATGGAAATTATTATTCAATTAATTGATAAATATCTTTTATTAGGTCAAGGATATACTCTAATATATGTTAAAATCGGATTTATATTGACCCATAAAGATAAAGGCAAGTTTCCAAAAGATAAACAGCAAGAAAACCCGAAAATAGCTCCATCTGACGCTCGAACTCACCGAGTACCACCATGGACTCACCGAGTTGAGGCCTACTCGCCGAGTCCACTATGGTACTCGCCGATTTCATCAGGCCGATGGACAAAAACGAATTTTTCAATCAACAATCAAGAAACCAATGCATCAATTCAATAGACACCAATCAAGGCTCTGATACTACTGATGGATTTGAGCCATAAGAACATTCCTATGTGCACATGCAAACCCTAATGCTTGGATCTAGGTTTCTCTAATTGAACATGCAATATATCCAAGACTTTGATTGATAGATCTAATGAAGAACATTCAAATCATATATGAAAAACAGATCTAGAAGATTACCTTGAGTTGCTTGCTTGAATCTTCTTGTCCTTGGAGCTTAGAGTCACAATTGTCACTCCTCTAATGGCTTACAAACACCAACTAGCAAGAGGATGATTAGAGAGAGAGAGAGGATGGCAAGAAATCGGCCAGTGTTTCTTCAAAGGCAAGAGTGTCGATTTCCTTAGCCCTAAGGGTCTATTTATACTAGTGAGCCTCCTAGGGTTTCACCCTTAAACCCTAATTGGATAACTTGGGCCCTAAGCAATCCAATCTCCTTATAGATAAGCCTTGGACGATTTCTAGGTCCTTCCAAACCCCAAAACCGTCCACCCCTTATTCATAAGGGATTATAGCCCAAAGTACAACTATCCTACAATTGACAGTTTATGCCCTTTTATTTAATTAATCTCTTTAAGTCACCAAATTAATTCCTAATTAATTTATGACTTATATTAATCAAATAACAATATTATTATTCCTTATATTATTCTCATAATATATTAATAATATTTCTTCTCTCATTATAAATCATCCTGTCAAGTTGCTATGGTGAAGGCAACCCAAAAGAACCATGCACAACCAGGTCAAATACATGCCTAATATAGTTGCAGCCTTAGACACTATTCCAATAGTCTCTCACTTGGATAAGTCTAGTAACTATATACACAAGCATAATTCGATTATCAATCGTAGCTCTCAAAGACGCTGTCAAACTCTAATCTTATCAATCATGTCCTTTAGATAAGGGATCGTACAGTCCTTTGTTTAGATATCATGCAGACAATTCTATGGAACCAACTAGCAAGAGGATGATTAGAGAGAGAGAGAGAGAGAGGAGGGAAAGAAATCGGCCAGGGTTTCTTCAAAGGCAAGAGTGTCTATTTCCTTAGCCCTAAGGGTTTATTTATACTAGTGAGCCTCCTAGGGTTTCACCCTTAAACCCTAATTAGATAACTTAGGCCCTAAGCAATCCAATCTCCTTATAGGAAAGCCTTGGACGATTTCTAGGTCCTTCCAAACCCCAAAACCGTCCACCCCTTATCCATAAGGGATTATAGCCCAAAGTACAACTATCATACAATTGACAGTTTATGCCCTTTTATTTAATTAATCTCTTCAAGTCACCAAATTAATTCCTAATTAATTTATGACTTATATTAATCAAATAACAATATTATTATTCCTTATATTATTCTCATAATATATTAATAATATTTCTTCTCTCATTATAAATCATCCTGTCAAGTTGCTATGGTGAAGGCAACCCAAAAGGACCATGCATAATCGGGTCAAATACTTGCCTAATATAGTTGCAGCCTTAGACACTATTCCAACACATACAACCCTATAGCTTGGATCTAGGTTTCACTAATTGAACATGCAACATATCCAAGACTTTCATGGCTAGATCTAATGTATACTAACAATTAAAACATATGAAAACAGATCTAGAATGATACCTTGAGTTATTTGCTTGAAAACCTTCTTCTTCTTGGAGCTTAGAGTCACAAATGTCACTCCTCTAATGGCTTACAAACACCAACTAGCAAGAAGATGATTTGAGAGAGATGAGGAAGAGGTAAATCGGCTCTAGGGTTTCTCCAAACACAAGGGTGCCGATTTCCTCAACCCTATGGGCCTGTTTATACTGTAAGCTCCCAGGGTTTCACCCTTAAACCCTAATTGGATAACTTAGCCTCAAAGCAATCCAAATCCCTACATAGATAAGGCCTTGGACGATTTCTAGGTGATCCATATCCCTAAAATCGTCCAACCCTATATCCACAAGGATTATCAGCTCAAAATACAACTTTCATACATTTGACAGTTTACACCCCTTATTCAATTAATCTCTTTAAGTCACCAAATTAATTCCTTATTAATTTATGACTTATATTAATCAAATAATATACTTATTCCTTTAATATATTATTCTTATAATATATTAATAATAATATCTCTTCTCTCTAAATCACCCTGTCAAGTTGCTATGGTGAAGGCAACCCAAAAGGACCATCCACAATCGGGTCAAGTACTTACCAAATATAGTTACAGGCTTAGACACTAATCCAACAGTCTCCCACTTGGATAAGTCTAGTAACTATAAACGCAAACACAATCCAATTAGCAATCGTATATCTCAAAGACATTGTCAACTCTGATCTTATCAGTAACCTGTCCTTTAGATAAGGGATCGTACAGCCTTCTGTTTTGGTATCGTGCAGACGATTTCATGAGACATTGTCATACTCATTGTCCAACATCTATTTTCTCGATCTCATATTTATTTTACATAGAACTTAATTGAACACATCAATTCAGTCCTGACCAGGCCTGGCACATAAGTCAAATCAAATCATCGAGCGGCCGTGATATCGCTTTTACCCTCTTAGAATAAAAGTAACAGATAAACTTCGACTTATATGCATTTACTTATCGACTAACCAACTATACACAACAATGCGTTTTATGACATCAATTTACTGATGCGGTTTCACATTATCAATGTACAACCAATTAGTAAATAATAAACCATATATATCTAGGTTTTAAGACCATATAATATTATCGTCTTGCGATCACTCCAAAGTGATTCCAGCAAGCGCGGGTTTATTCCAATGCTCAAAACTTGTTCATAAGCACTCATGAATGTTGCAGCAACCCTTTGCTATGTATAATACCATTTAGACAATCTACACACCAATTCATGACAATCTTCATTCATACCTACTTCCAACATATGAACGATTGTGGACTGCTTGAATAATTCGATCATTCTTAATAAACTTAATTATTCTGGAAGTCAAAACATGCAAAGTGAAACAATAGCTAAACAATTAACATATGACCGTAACAATACTTATAAATAATACTCCTTTATTTAATCATCAAATGTCAATTACATTTATCTATTACACGTTTCTAACACTATCTAATCTAAACTAATATCATCCTTCAGCCCAATACTCCTACCATGCTGCAAGTGCTTCATCCTACTCAGTCCCTTCGTAAACGGATCTGCTGGGTTATCTTCTGATGATATCCTCTTAACCACGAGGTGTCCTTCTTCTACTCGATGCCTACTAAAGTGATATTTTATGTCGATATACCGAGATCTACCATGATCCCTCGGTTCCTTGGTCAAGGCAACCGCTCTTTCATTATCACAGAAAATTTCCATAGGCTCATTTATGGCAGGCACAACTCCAAGGTCGCCAATGAAGTTCTTCAACCATATTGCCTCCTTTGACGCTTCCCTCACTGCAATGTACTCTGATTCGCACGTTGAATCAGCTACAATTTCCTATTTGGAACTTTTCCATGTTACTGCTCCTCCATTAAGGGTAAAGACCCATCTTTACTGCGAACAGTAGTTGTCCCTGTCGGTCTGGAAACTGGCATCACTATACCCTCGCACCTTCAAGTCATCACTCCCTCTAAGGACTAGAAACCATTCCTTGGTCCTCCGAAGGTACTTAAGGATGTTCTTGACCACAATCCAATGCGCTCTGCCAGGATTCCCTTGATATCTACTGGCCATGCTCAAAGCGAAGGCCACATCAGGTCGAGTACAAGTCATAGCATACATGATCGAGCCGACTGCAGAAGCGTAAGGTACTCGGCTCATCTCATCTATCTCGGCTTCGGTACTCGGACTTTAAGTCTTACTCAACTTGGTATTACTCCGTATCAGTAGCTCTCCTTTCTTCAAGTTTTCCATAATAAAACGTTTTAGTACCTTATCTAAGTAAGTATTCTGACTAAGTCCTATTAGTCTCTTACTTCTTTCTCTCACTATCCTTATTCCCAAAATATAGGAAGCCTCTCCGAGGTCCTTCATAGCAAAGCACTTCCCGAGCCAGGACTTTACCTTCTGCAGAGTCGGGACGTCGTTTCCTATGAGCAGTATGTCATCGACATACAAAACGAGAAAGCTAACTATGCACCCACTGGCTTTGACATATACACATGATTCATCTTCGCTTCGTACAAATCCAAACTCTTTGACTTTCTCATCAAAGCAAAGATTCCATCTGCAAGACGCCTGCTTAAGTCCATAAATGGACTTCTCAAGCTTGCACACTCTATTTGGATGCTTTGGATCGACAAAACCCTCTGGCTGAGCCATGTAAACATCCTCAGCCAACTTCCCATTAAGGAAAGCGGTCTTGACATCCATTTGCCATATCTTATAATCATGAAATGCGGCAATAGCTAGCATCACTCTAATAGACTTTATCTTTGCAACTGGTGAGAAGGTCTCATCATAGTCAACTCCGGGAGTTTGAGTAAAGCCCTTCGCAACCAATCGCGCCTTGCATGTGTGCACATTCCCATCCATGTCGGTCTTCTTCTTGAAGATCCATTTGCACCCAACCGTTTTACGTCCGGGCACATTGTCAACCAAATTCCAAACTTGGTTGTCATACATGGACTGAATCTCGCTGTCCATTGCCTCTTTCCATTTTGCAGACTCCGGGCCTGCCATGGCTTCCTTATAGCAATTAGGTTCATCTAGATTTATTAGTGTACTATCACTAATATACGTGTACCCTTCGGTAGTAATATGAAAACCATACAACTGGGGTTGAAATCTAACTCTTTCGGAACGTCTAAGAGGTAATGACTCGTCAATTGGTTCAACTGGAGTTTCCTCCTCGGGTTGAGCGCCAGCGGTAGAGGTTCCTTCATCGCTCGACTCTTGAATCTCTTCAAGATCGATTTGCCTCCCACTGTCTCCTTGGTTTATGAGTTCTCGCTCTCAGAAATCCCCTCTCCTTACAACAAAGACCATATTGTCACTCGGTCTATAGAAGAGATATCCAAAGGATTTCTGCGGGTAGCCGATGAAAATACATCGCTCACTACGAGGTTCAAGCTTGTCATGAGTCTCTCGTCTTACGAAAACTTCACAACCCCAAACCTTGATATGTGCCAATGAGGGAGCTTTCCCTGTCCACATCTCGTGAGGTGTTTTGGCAACCTTCTTTGTAGGGACTCGGTTAAGGATATGGGTGGCAGTCTCTAAGGCATACCCCCAAAATGAGATAGGTAGTGAAGCACGACTCATCATAGAACGAACCATGTCCAACAAGGTTCCATTGTGCCTTTCTACCACACCATTTAACTGCGGTGTCCTAGGTGGCGTCAATTGTGAAACTATTCCACATTCATTGAGGTAGTCGTGGAATTCAAGACTTAGGTACTCTCCTCCTCGATCAGATCGAAGCATCTTGATTTTCCTGCCCAATTGATTCTTCACTTCATTCTTGAACTCTTTGAACTTTTCAAATGTTTCAGACTTGTGCTTGATTAAGTAAATATACCCATATCTACTATAATCATCGGTGAAAGTCACTTAGAAGCGGTTTCCATCCTTTGTGGTGGATCTAAAGGGTCCACATAGATCGGTATGTATGAGATCCAATAATCCCTCACCCCTCTCATAAGTGCCAGTGAAGGGTGACTTGGTCATCTTTCCAAGTAAACAAGATTCGCACGTGTCATCTTCCCTAAGGTCGAATGACTCCAACACTCCATCCTTTTGGAGTTGGGCTATGCGCTTCTTGTTGACATGTCCAAGACGACAATGCCACAAAGATGCTTTATCCACACTATTGGAAGAATCTATACACAACACATCATTTCCTGGGTTATCTACAACCATAACAGTTTCATAAATTCCATTACAAGGAATAGCTTCAAAGTATAAAACACCATTTAGATAAGCATAAATAGAACCATTCATATTATTAAACGAATATCTAAATCCTTGTCTAAACAAGCCATGAAATGAAATGATGTTTCTTGCCATTTCTGGCGAGTAGCAACAATTATTTAAATCTAGACCTAATCCATTACTTAGCACTAAAGAATACACTCCAATCTTGGTGACAGGCGACGATCTTCTGTTTCCCATGATTAGATTTATTCTTCCTTGCTCCATATCTCTATCTCTTCTTAGTCCCTGCAAGTTAGAACAAATGTGGTAACCACATCCTGTGTCAAGAACCCAAGAAATAGTGTGAGATGAATTACTAGATTTAATTGTGTATTTACCTGCAAAAGATGGCTTGATCTTTCCATCCTTGATGGCTTGCAGATATTCCGGGCAGCTTCTCTTCCAATGCCCTATCTTGTGGCAATGATGGCACTCTGCCTCCTTCGGGTTAGGGTTGGGCTTAGCGGGATCAACTTTGGTCCCACTAGAAGAGGAACCATCTTGGGACTTTCCTTTGCGGTGGCTCTTTGAAGGAGCCTTCCTCTTCTTGCCCCTTCCCTGCCCTATAGCTAAAACAGGAGCAGCGGTTGGTGCGGGAGTTGGTGCAACAGACTTGTCCTTAAGGTTGCTCTCAGCAGTTCTTAGAGTTTGCTTAGGGTGACCTCTTCCTTATTCATATGGTAGGTCATCCTAAATTGGTTGTAGCATGAAGGCAAGGAATGAAGAACAATGTCGATGGCCAAATCCTCCCCAAAGTTAACATTTAACTTGCAAAGACGATCAACATATCGTTGCATCTTTTGCAAGTGCACAGTCAATGATTCTCCATTTCCCATCTTAGTGGTGATCATGTTTGTGATGATCTCGTAGCGCTCTTGCCTCGTGCTTTGGTGGTACCTCTCCATCAAGTCTTGATGCATTTCATACGGATACATGTCCTCATAGGACTTTTGGAATCTTGGTTCATGGTGGCTATCATGATGCAATGTACTTTCTTTGCATCACGTGCGTGTGTCTCAAAGACAGCCTCCTCTTCGAGAGTAGCGATTTCCGGGTTGACCTTCTCGAGCTTTTCGTCGAGGACATACTCTTTGTCCTCGTAACATGCAATGGTGCGAATGTATCTTATCCATTTGCTAAAGTTGGTACCATCGAAGGTCACCTTTTGACAAAGACTCATTAACGTGAATGAGTTAGCAGCAGCGTTGTTTGCGTTCAACATCTACAAATAGAAAGGACAAAGTTTGATTAGAATTTGGATCCCTAATTAAACACCCAAAATAAAAAATTAGGGCTAGGACCCAACAACATTATTTACATATTAGAAAAGGGATGTCGTAATCCAATCATGCAAATAATTTGGAGGTAAGTGAATGACGATTCACTAATTCTTCACCACGAAAACATAATTAAGTTTTATTGAGAATTCCTAGATTTTAGAGATTCATTGAACTCTTCATTGGCATGTTTAAATCTCGATATGCCCCTCTAGTTTGTAACTGGGATACCGAGGATCACAAAGCGGGTGTGAATTACCATGCAAATTTACATGGTGCCTTCATTGTTACAATCATCTATTCAATGTGCCGGTAAACCACACACGCTCCATCGAACTATGATAAACGATGAACCACCCTTTTCCACCTTTGCTTAGAACTAATTAGTGTGCCGATAAACCACACACGCTCCACTAACTTCTTAGCAAGGGTGCAAAGTGCAATTTCATGGGATTGCATCAATTCACTTTTCCTAAAGTAACTAAGATTGAGAATTTTATAAAATAGTTTAGTTACTTTTATAGGTTCATTATACTTATTAATGAGGAGAGAGAGTTGCCCTATCCTACCCGTTCGGCTAACGACCCTCCACCGGTCAAGCAAGCGGTGGGTGTGAGTGTACACCCATTAAGCGCCATTTTATAGGCAGCAACCTTATACCCACCTTATAGACCGGCTTAGTGAATGAGGCCTACTAACGGTAAGACTAGCATTTTAATTTTACTTATATATTTATTAATCTTTTAATAATATAATAGTATAGGGTTGAATTTTAAACTTGTAAAACTCTAGGGGTTGAAATTTAAATTCTTACAAATTAAACTATTAATCACAAAATTCAAATTTCAAAACTTCGGGATAGAAATTGAACTTTTCAAACAATAGGGATCAAATAACATATAATTAAAATTAAACAATTAATTTCACAATTATCTATATTTGACCTAATCCAATTTTAGTCATTAGATAACTACCAAATAATCTTAAATAGTCCAATATTTATCATATAAATAATCAATATTTAAAAGATTTGAAATTATCTTTATTTATGTAAAGGATAATCATTAAATTAAGTTAAAATTCGGATTTTTACATAATAAAACGATTTAGGTATCAATCCAAGACAAAACAGCAATAAAATACCGAATTATCCTCTGTCTGACGCTTGGACTCGCCGAGTCAAGCTTTGGGACTCGCCGAGTAGGGCCAACTCGCCGAGTCCAAAAACTGACTCACCGAGTTGGGTTGACAGAGGGCAGGAAAAACGATTTTCAGCAAGTAAAACAGTTAAGCATCATATTCAATTGAAACCAACCATGGCTCTGATACCACTGATGGGTTTTGGACATAAGAACATTACCTATGTGCACATACAACCCTATAACTTGGATCTAGGTTTCACTAATTGAACATGCAACATATCCAAGACTTTCATGGCTAGATCTAATGTATACTAACAATTAAAACATATGAAAACAGATCTAGAATGATACCTTGAGTTATTTGCTTGAAAACCTTCTTCTTCTTGGAGCTTAGAGTCACAAATGTCACTCCTCTAATGGCTTACAAACACCAACTAGCAAGAAGATGATTTGAGAGAGATGAGGAAGAGGGAAATCGGCTCTAGGGTTTCTCCAAACACAAGGGTGCCGATTTCCTCAACCCTATGGGTCTGTTTATACTGTGAGCTCCTAGGGTTTCACCCTTAAACCCTAATTGGATAACTTAGCCTCAAAGCAATCCAAATCCCTACTTAGATAAGGCCTTGGATGATTTCTAGGTGATCCATATCCCTAAAACCATCCAACCCTATATCCACAAGGATTATCAGCTCAAAATACAACTTTCATACATTTGACAGTTTATACCCCTTATTCAATTAATCTCTTTAAGTCACCAAATTAATTCCTTATTAATTTATGACTTATATTAATCAAATAATATAATTATTCTTTTAATATATTATTCTTATAATATATTAATAATAATATCTCTTCTCTCTAAATCACCCTGTAAAGTTGCTATGGTGAAGGCAACCCAAAAGGACCATGCACAACCGGGTCAAGTACTTACCAAATATAGTTACAGCCTTAGACACTAATCCAACACATTCATATATGGAGGCTAGGGTTTTCCCATGGTTAAGGTATTTGTTATAGAAGCTAGATCTGAAGCTGAAACTTCAGATCTGAACCTCTTTTGAGTCCTAAGTGCATAAAGTTTCAGACCTTGGATGATTGGTGAAGCCCTTTTTGTCTAAAACCCAAGACCTAATGTGTTTTGAGTTTATATCTCCTTGGTATCACATAAAGTTTGCAACTTTACGTGAGGGCTAGCTTGTAGAAGGATGGATCTATGGATTTGAGCCCCTACATGGCTTGGGAAGCCACTGTATGGATTAAGAACTAGAGGTACTCGGCGAGTCACATGGGTGTACTCAGCAAGTTGGATGAAGATAGGCAGGAACTCGACGAGTTGGAAGAACAACTCGGCGAGTCTGTTCTTTGACTCGGCGAGTCTGGTCATGGAACCCCAACCTTTTCTGGTTAATTCATGAATTGGTGAGTCGAGGGATGACTCGGTGAGTTGAGCATGAAGGGACTCAGAGTTTGTTGGACTCGGCGAGTAGAGTCAGTCAGGAAGTTTGACTTTGATTAAGGACTTTGACTTTGACCAAGAGTTGACCAGTTGTCTTCCAGGGGTATTTTGGTAATGATTGGTTTTGGTTATTTGGTGTTGACCAGTAGTGGAGTTCATGTCGGAGGTTGGAGCAGCGTGATCTTATTTCTTCAGTCAGCAATTGCGAGGTGAGTTATCCTCACCATATCGACAGGGTCAACGGCACCAAGGCCGGCCCTTTATCGGATGGAAATCCGGGTAGTTATTGGTTGTGTTATTGCTTCGCTATGTTTGCATCCTGGTAGTTAGGATGGTATATGTTAGAGACCTGGTTAGGGTCGGTATCCTGGGTTATAGGATGATGCTATGCTAGTGACTGGTTAGGTCGGTATCTTGTTAGGGATGTGCTATGTATGTGATCTGCTAGATTGATTGATTAATTGTGAATTGCTATATTATTATATGTTTATGTGCACATGGTTGTTGGACTGGGGTTGGGTTGAGGCGGGTCCTGATTTGTTCTGTAGGCCAACATACCCAGGGCGGACCGGTTATCCCGAAGGCCCAGCGAGCGGTCCGGATAGGCTACAGGCCCCAAAAGGGCGGACCAGACGTACCGAGGCTCGGAGAGTGGACCAGGACGACTGAATGCCCGGTGCGGACGGACCATTCATACTGTAGACTCAGAGAGTGGACCAGGTGGATTGAAGGCCCGGTGCAGCGGACCAATCACACTGTAGACTTGATGTATATGGCTAGACCCGGAGGGTGGACCAGGTGGACTGTAGGCTCGGTGCGGCGGACCAGTCACACAGTAGACCCGAAGTGCATGGATGTTCTGTTCTATGTTTATTATATGATATGTGTATGGTATTGTGGTTGGTATTTTAGGGGTAGCTCACTAAGCTTTCAGGCTTACAGTTTTTAGTGTATTGTTTCAGGTACTTCAGGAGATCGTGGCAAGGCGAATACGTGATCGTACTGCTCCTCATGTTTTATGTACTTATGATGTGATTCTGGGAAATACTCTGATAATAAATGAATTGAAAACCTTTTTGTAATGAATTAATGAAAATGGGTTGTTTTTGAAAAGTTTAAATTGGGTTGAATTTTTAGAGCGTTACATTCTAACTCTATTAAGTTCCTATTTGGATATTCTTAATACATGATGTGACAGGGTCACATTTTGATGTTTTGTAGGATCAAATAAAAGAAAGTAAGCTTAAAGGAAGAGCAAGTTGAGTCCGATTGCGAAGAGATGGATTTCGATCGCATGGTTCGATGATCGGATTTTTGAGCTGCTTCGTAGGAGTTATGATAGATTGCTTAGAAATTTGTAATAACATAGTTTTCACGTGTAATTGCATTGTAAGGAAAAGTTTTCCGCATTTTATATATAAATAAAAATTTGTTTTTATCTTATTCTATATCTCCTTGCAATGACATTTATGAAAATTGATGTTTGTATATTTCCATTGTTAGCAATATGGATTTGATTCTTTCGTTTGTGGTAGTGTCAAAATTTACCAAATAAGGAAAGATTCTCATCGCCAAGATTTCAATTGGACAAAAACTTGGAATCATGCAAATTGTATTGTATGATGAATGAAAATTTTCATCTTTGTAAAATTAAGACTAATTCCTTGTTCACATGTATATGTGAGTCAAGTGAAGGATAAGGGAATCAGGTACACTTGGTTGTGCACTGGTCCAGGTACACCATGTGACAATAGTCAATTTCGGGTTGAGTCAAAGTCAAACAAAGTCAACGAGTCAAACCAATCGACTCAATCAAACCTTTCATATTAGGGTTTACATTATGTAATTACTGTATAACTCGCTATTTTAATGAGAAAACATCATTTGGAGAATTCGTGTGTTTAATCTTCCTTAGTCTTGATAGTGCTAAACAATGAACCAAAGCAATAAAACACTATTGCACACTCATCGGGAGTGTGTAGGACACTAAAACATGGCTTAACAGGGTTTACGAACCTTGCGTTGCGAAGCCAGACACTCAAAAAGTTCATAATCGGAACCTCTCCCAAATCTCTCTAAGTATGTGAAATCTCTCCCAAATCTCTCTATGAATGTAAAATCTCTCCCAAATCTCTCTCAAAATCTCTCTTAAACTTTTTACAATCAGTCGGGGCATCCCGACCCTTAACTTAGTCAAAAACCGCTCAAAACGGGAAGACACCGAGAAAAACAGCCTCTTAGAGTCGAACCTCTTAAGGAGTCGAACCCTTCATAGGGAGCCAAACCTTTCTTAGGAGTCGATCTTGTCAGAAGCGAAGGTGTCAGAAGCGAAACCCTCGGACCGAAGCTCAGTAGACCGAGCCGAACCTCGGACCTTTGGTCCCTCCCCCTCGCACCTTCGATCTTCTTCTGCACTCTCGGTTCCTTCCCTCCCTTATCTCGGTTGTCACTCTTTTAGAGCCGAACCTCGCAGGTTCGGTCTAGATTGCCGGTTTTTCACCCAAACTTCGTTTTAAGCTCGTTTTTCAAGATTTTAACGCGAGATTTTCACCAAAACTCGTATTTTAACATATTAGACCCTAAATATTCATATTTAGGTGTATTTTTAAGGAAAATCCTTACTTAGGAATAAAAATCTAATGGGTATGGCTTAAAGGTGGAGTGTTGACTTTACTTTAGTTTATGGCACACGCAACCTCCCATACCCACTCCATGACCAACCCACACCCCTCCCCACCATACCTAGTTACTTCCTTGTACGTTTTCCCATATCTCCAGCCATTCCCACGTTCTTAGAGCTGGAACATCCATCCTCTCTCCTAACACTCTCTCATTTTCTCATTCTTCCACCAAAGATCAAACACATTTTCTCTCTCAATTCTCTCACAATGTAACATACGGATTCCCAGGTACATTATTTATTCATTTATTTTGTAGATTTTGGAGGGACTTGACGATTTGATGCTTAGAATCGCCGAGTAGAGTCGCGAATTCCATCCGGGTTAATGAATGGACTGAGCGAGTCCGCACTGTTTAATGAAGCCCTAATTCCTGGGTATTGAGACCTATTTAAAGGGGCTTATAGCCACCATTTGCGACTACCAGACCCCTGAGTGAAACCCTAAGTGATCTACAGCGTTTGTGAGGAAGAAGAGGCCATTTTTGATCCTTGTGTGGGTGTTTTTGCAAGAATAAGGTGACCAAGGAAAGAGGGAGCTGAAGAAGGTGCTATTCTATGCATTTCCGAGCCTAGGGTCTTCATATTGAGGTATATATTCGATCCTTCTTCAGTTTTAGGTGTAAATCTTTGAGAGTTAAGGTTTCTAGCCCAATTAGAATATGAATGGTGGAGCAATTGGTCCCTTCTTGTGTTGAGGCTTTGAATCTAGATCCAAAGAGGTCCAAGGCCTTTACTCCTTGATCTTTATGAGTGACATTGAGAGTTATGAGCTTAGGGTGGCATATTGAGGCCATTTCTTCAAATAGAGCCATTGGGTCTTTGCATGGGCATCAAGATCCAGACTTTACGTGTTTATATTGCTTAAGGAGGCTAGATCTATGGGTTAGAGGAACGGATTTGACCTCAGGAGGTCGTTTGAGTTATGTGCTAGTGTATTCGTATGATATTTATGTGTTATTATGATAGGTGATATGCATGATTCAGATTTTCCAAAGATAGGACCAGTAGGTCCATAGATTCAGGACCTTTGGGTCCATAGAGTTAGGGCCAAAGGGCCCACGGAGATTTGGGACTGGATGGTCCCACTGAGACACACTGACCAGAGGGTCAGCAGAGTTATAGCCTTGAGTGACTAATATGTGTTAGAGTGGTATTTTGGGGAACTCACTAACCTTTTATGCTTACAGTGTTATGTGTTATGTGTTTCAGGTACCAATGATGATCGCGGGAAGGCGTCGACATGATCTGTACACACACCCATGGAGTTTATTAAGATTTGATCTTGGGATTTGTAATGAGATAATGTTGATACATTGTTTTCTTTAAAGTAATTATGAATGAATTTATATAGTCTTAAAAAGTGAAAAATTGTTTTAATTTTTACGGTGTTACACACAAAAATTCGAGATTCAAGGCATACTCCAAGGCTTTTCTCCTTCATTTGGTAAGTATCATCATCTTTCTTACGATTATTACACATCCTCCTACTCAAAATCTTAGATTGCTTACACGAATTCCATCATCTTAGTGTTAGATTCTCGAATCTTCAAGCAATCCTCAAAGTGTTCGTGAGTTGAACACTTATCTTCTTCAACATCCACCCACTGAAATTATATAAGGTGAGTTCATACCCCTATATTTTCATGTTTTCTGAAGTTTTTAGGGGGGGGGATACAAGTTAAAACAACAAGAACACAAGTAAACTCTTCCAACAGCTTTCATCAGAAAAGTTGGACTCCATTCGCGGACTATTTTGGACAACTTAAGCATTTTAGTTTTCAAAACTGTATTGAGTGAAAATATTTCAAGTTCTTATCTTTAAAATGACTACTTGCACATCTCCATAAGATTTTTCTACAATTTATGGTGATTTTTACAAAATTGCCTATCATTTCAAGAACACCTTCGGACCAGTCTGTGATTATGGCCCTTTTCACACAAGTTGGAAGTTACTAAAAATCATGAGAAAATTTATTAACAAACTAGACACATTTTCCAAACTCCCAGAATTTACGGATTCTGATTTGGACCTTTGATGATTTTTCTATAAGTTTTCTAAGAACAACAATAGAAAATGTTAACAACAGAAAAATGCTATCAACTTCATTCCACCTTGTAACTTGTTGAGCAAGGTGTATATCATTATGTGATCATATATTATTACATTATATGTCATTTTGTATTGGTAATTAGACATACATCAGTAAACAAATGGATTTGTGCTACATTAGACATACTAAATGATAGAATCAACAATGGTTACATCCGTTATACATTACAACATTTGATAAACTATGGTAGAATAGTTTATGTTTCCTTTACATTAAAAACGATTATGATAAAATATAATAGGTATGGTTTATGTTCATTTACATGCCAAACTCAATCCTTTAAACATTATTTTCACGTAAATCCGTTAATGAATAAATTTGTGAGATGTTCCCTTCGAGTTACTTTCAAAGTAACAAAGTCAAAAAGTCCTGTAAATTGTAACAGAGTCTCTTGTAGGGAGAACGTAATAGTTGTGTATAGATCTATATTGGGTTTGACAAACCCACACCTGAACTGCTTGCAATAGCTAGACCGGCAGGTCTGAGGTGACAAGTGTCATTTAACGGCGACGCCTGAAGAACGTTGTATTACGAGGCCGTCCATGTCAAGTATGGTTATAATAACTCACATGTGGTATAACGAACAAAAGATTTACGGGTTTTACTTATAAACTAAACGAGTTTATGTCGATTTAAACTTACATGAATTACTTTAACTATGGTTAAATACTCGTTTATTCCCGGTCCTAGAATCTAGGACTACATAACTTTTAATAAGAAAATATTGGATTTTCTGGAACATACTGTGTCACTTTTACAAGACAAACGGTTTATTTCTTTCTTACGTAAACAAACTTTTATGAACTCACCAACTTGTATTCTCAGGAAATCACTAAACAGGTAACCAAGTGCTTTTGAGGATGGAGCGTTAAGGCGTCAAACCTTTTCATATTTTTGTCAACATAATGTAATTGATTTGGAAACATGTAATTCATACAATGATGTAACTTTTTCAATTATATTTATGTTGGTTATGTTTACTTTGATCACTATTGCAATTGTTGTTATGATACTATACATAAAGTCCTCCACCCCCAGACGTTTCCGCCATCCTTGGGTTTAGGGGTGTGACAGATTGGTATCACAGCACGGTTTATAGTGAATTAAGTATATCAAACCACATAAGATATACAATCTATAAACACATTTGGGACTACAAGTCTCTGATTTGAAACATTTTTCAATGGGTTATACTATTAGAAAATAAAGGTTTTCTTGATTAAAGTATACATACATGCATTACATGCTCGCATAGTGTCATAACTAGGGAGAACAAAAAGTAAAAGAATAGGAGTTGAACACTATGAGTATGCCCTAGTATGTGTAATCAGTTATGGGAAGGATATAGCCTGATCAACTATACCCGTCCGAGAAGTGATTTACACATACAGGGGGATAGTCGTAATGGGCAAAAAATCTAATAACCTAACTTCACTCTACAAGGAATGCTCTAAGAACCAAATCTAAACACTTAAAATACTATAGGAGTATTTTATGTTGCTATAGCGCCATATTATCATTACTATTATTATCACCCGTTACAAGCTTCTTACACCCCTATTTGTGACATCCCCAAAATCTCGGTCAGAAAAGACCGATTTTCATTTATGCTTTTAAATAATTTCAGAGTAAATCCATTTGATTTGAAAGAGTTGCGGAATTTGTTCCCAAAACAAAACATGATAAAATAATATTTATCAAAGCATTTCATCAAGAGATGCATTTCATTATATAATCAAAACTCGGGATGTCATGTTCCGATACAGACCATAAAGCATAAACGATAAACATTACAAGTCATTCAACAAATATATACATATACAGACTTGTAAACAAAACAACAAGATGATCCATCCATCTTACGCCGTTGTGCCACTTCCTGTAATACAAATAAAACTGAGTGGGTCAGGCTTGGGATCCTGGTGAGCATATAGGGTTTTCAACCCACAATAAATAATTTATATTTAATTTCACCAACCAATCACTATCCCGATTACCCATTCCCGTTATCCTCACTTTACGTCCCTAAAACAACATCTATCTCAAGGGACCTAATCTAGGATTTTCATCGGGACGGACATCACTGCTAAGGGGTTTCCTCAACAATAGATATCCTAAAGGCAACCATGAGGGGGATAGAGTACACCGGTGAACACATCGTTCACAACACCTACAGGTTATGAACCTGCTAGCGTTCCACTAGACTGTCTAGAAGGAGTCCGTGGTCGTTATCCATACTCCGCTGAATAACTAGATCAACAACAACAACAACATCGAGGCCTCTCATCTGTTTATTACACACCAACTATCTACCCATGTTCTACCCAACATATTAGTAGATAAGAATATATATTTTCATACATAGTTAAAACCTGCATATCATTTTCATTCAATATATATTCCACATAACAGATGAGGCATACCACATAACACGTATTCCATAGAAAGCAATTCAGATCTATGAGATGGAATAAAGTGAATATCTATTCACGCATACAACCACAAAATATACACATAACAAGTATATCATATAAGATACTTCATAGTTACTCGTTAGAAGAAAGTAACTACACCCTCACACATATAAACCACAATTTACTTAATACACTCAAACCGTACTTGTATTATTATCGTGTTTATGAAAGGTAGTATACACTCACTTGATCAGAAGACGATCGGACAGCACTACGACTTGCAGAAGTAGTAATCCTCAGCAGATCTGGAAGATCTCTACAAAAATCAAACTTCTCGCGGGCAGAGCTTCGACTCGGGAACCGCACTTCTCGGGATCTTCGGGATCTCGGGACTTGCTTCGGGTCTCGGGGATATTACCGGGGCTTCGGGGTACTTCTGGCACGCAAAACGATGTAAAACGGGAGAGAGAAGAGAGAAAATAGCAACCATAAACGGCTGGCCCTTCAAATCTATTTATAGGGCAAATTTGGCCATTGCCACGTCGTGGCAACCTTGTTCCACGTCGTGGGCTTGGTCGTCACTGCATGTGTCATCCCAAGTTGCATCTGGGGGCCTTCCGGAGGTGACAGGACACTTGCCACGTCGTGGCAACCTTGTTCCACGTCGTGGCATCTGACAGTTTTGGGGTTTCGCGCCCCGAACTTCAGAAATTCATAACTTTCGCATACGAACTCCGTTTTCGACGTTCTTTATATCGCCGCGAAGGTGAGATTATGCTCTACAACTCTCGTTTAGACTCCATTGGCTAATTGTGACTTTATTTTTAATATATTATAAGTATATTACTTATATATTATCTTTAGTAGGCCAGGACAGGAAAACTCCGTTCGAAATTCATAACTCCTTCATCTGAACTCCGTTTCCGTCCGTCTTTCCGTCGTTGCACTACTATCGATGAGATCTTCAATTCTCATTTAGATCACTAAGGATAGATATCTATCTACCTTAAATTCACTATTTACGTCGCGCTGGATCGTGCCGGTTCTGTCGCGAAACTTCGATAGGTCATAACTTCTTCGTTATAACTCGGATTTCGGCATTCCTTATATATTCGGAAACCTCATTTCGACCACTACAACTTTATGTAAAGATATCGGACTTATCTCATACTTTACTTTTGATGCTTATTTTTATTCTTAATTAATCAAACCACATAATTAAGCAATTAGGCACAAAACACATAATACTCAAATAATATACTTCTATTATTTCAAAACGGGTTACAAAAGTTAACCTAGACTATTACATTGCTAAAAATGGCAAGCCCGGAAACACAGGCGTTACAATTCTCTCCACCTTAGAATGATTCCGTCCCCGGAATCACACATCAACAAACAACTGCGGATAGCGACCTATCATGTCACTCTCCGTCTCCTAGGTGTGATTCGGCCCATTCGTGTGTTTCCATCGGACAAGCACTAACTCGACCATCTTGCGTCGCAACTTTTTAGTCTTTCGGTCAACAATTGCCTCTGGTTCTTCAACCAACCTTTTGTTCTCATCAATTCTCAATTCAGAGATTGGAATTATGTTGGGAACTTCCCCCGTGAACTTCCTCAAATAATACACATGAAAAGTGTTATGAATTTCATTCAGTTCTTTTGGTAATTCGAGCTTGTAAGCTTGGTTCCCAATCCTCTAAAGAACTTTAAACGGTCCAATAAACCTTGGACTCAACTTTCCCCTTTTTCCAAATCTTATAAGTCCCTTCCACAGCGAGACTTTAAGCAAAACCGAATCTCCAACCTCAAAAGTCATCGGTCTTCGCTTCTTGTCAGCATAGCTCTTTTGACGATCTTGAGCTGCTAACATTCTTTCCCTAATTATTTTCAACTTTTCAGCAGTTTGATGAACCATCTCCGGTCCCATAAACTGCTTTTCCCCAGCCTCAAGCCAACAAGACGGCGTACGACACTTCTGCCCGTACAAAGCTTGGTAAGGTGCCATCTTAATGCTCGAGTGAAAACTATTATTGTAGGAAAGTTCTACCAAAGGTAAATGTTCATCCCAATTACCTAGGAATTCCAGAGTACATGCTCTCAGCATATCTACAAGTGTTTGTATCGTTCGTTCGCTCTGACCATCAGTCTGCGGATGGTAAGCTGTACTTAAACACAACTTGGTACCCATCTCCTCTTGTAGACTTTTCCAAAACCTCGAGGTGAAACGGCTATCACGATCCGATACAATCGTTAACGGAACACCGTGAAGCCTCACAATTTCCTTCACGTAAGAATTCGCAAGCTTTTCCATAGACCACTTCTCCTTGGCCGCTATGAAATGCGCACTCTTAGTGAATCGATCAACGACCACCCAAATCATGTCGTGACCATTCTTTGTTCTGGGCAATTTAGTGACAAAATCCATAGCAATGTCTTCCCACTTACCCATAGGCACAGGCAAAGGTTCTAAACTCCCGTACGGTTTCTGATGTTGTGTCTTGACTCTCACACAAGTCACACACTCGGCCACATACTTTGCAACATCAAGCTTCATCGTCGGCCACCAGTAGTAGGGTTTCAGGTCCCTATACATTTTAGTGCTACCCGGATGAATCGAGTACATGGTCTTGTGAGCTTCTTCCATCAGAAGATCTCTGACTCCTCCTGTCTTAGGTATCCAAATCCGATCTTGGAACACCTTCAGTCCATGACTGTTTACACCGAACACCAACGTTTTGCCCAAACGTTCCTCCTTTCTGTCATTGTTCTCAGAAGCTTCGCTCTGAGCTTTCGTTATACTTTCCAAAATAGTCGAGACAACTTCAATTCTCAACGCTCTTGGCCTTTTCCTTTCAAGATTGACTTTCCGACTGAGAGCATCAGCAACAACATTAGCTTTACCGGGGTGGTAAAGTATCTCGCAGTCGTAGTCTTTAAGTAATTCTAGCCAGCGTCGTTGCCTCATATTCAATTCCTTCTGATTAAAGAGATATTGGAGACTCTTATGATCAGTGAAAAGTTTGCACTTCGTGCCATAGAGGTAATGCCTCCATATTTTCAGAGCGAAAACTACCGCTGCTAACTCCAAATCATGAGTCGGGTAATTCTTTTCATGCTCTTTCAGCTGTCGAGACGCATATGTTATCACCTTTTCTCTTTGGGTCAAAACACAACCCAATCCAACACCAGACGCATCGCTATAGACAGCGAAGTCTTCAACTCCATCGGGTAGAGAAAGTATCGGTGCCTCGCATAGATTCTTCTTTAGCTTCTCAAATGCTTCCTTATGCTTCTCACCCCAAGCATAAGTAGCTCCTTTGTGGGTCAAAGCTGTCAACGGAGTAGCAATCGAAGAAAAGCCTTGGATAAACCTTCGGTAATACCCAGCTAATCCCAAAAAGCTTCGAATCTCCGTGGGACTTTTCGGTTGTTCCCACTTCGTCACAGCTTCGATCTTCGCTGGATCAACCATTATCCCTTCTTGGTTGACCACGTGACCCAAGAATTGGACTTCACGAATCCAAAAATCACATTTGGAGAACTTAGCATACATCTTCTCCTTCTTCAAGACTTCTAACACTTCTCGCAAGTGTCTGCCATGCTCCTCTTGGCTTTTCGAGTAAATTAGAATGTCGTCTATGAACACTATCACGGATTTATCAAGGAAAGGATTACAAACCCTATTCATTAAATCCATGAATGCTGCAGGAGCATTGGTTAGTCCAAATGACATAACCAAGAACTCGTAGTGTCCATATCTAGTTCTGAATGCAGTCTTCTCTATATCCTGCTCTCTTACTTTCAGCTGATGATATCCTGACCTTAGGTCGATCTTCGAGAAATAGCTCGAACCTTGCAATTGATCAAACAGGTCATCAATCCTAGGCAACGGATATCTATTCTTTATTGTTGCCTTGTTCAGCTCTCTGTAATCAATGCACATTCTCATACTTCCATCTTTCTTCTTCACAAATAACACCGGAGCTCCCCAGGGCGATGAACTAGGTCTAATGAAACCTTTGTCCAATAACTCCTGAAGTTGCATCATTAGCTCCTTCATCTCCGTCGGTGCTAATCGATAAGGTGCTTTCGCAATTGGCGTTGTTCCTGGCAACAAGTCAATACGGAATTCCACTTGTCGATCAGGCGGTAATCCAGGAAGATCTTCGGGAAATACTTCCGGATAATCACACACCACTGGAATATTCTGCATCACCTTCTTTTCCTTCTTAGCATCAATCACGAATGCTAAATACGATGTACACCCCTTGGTCAAACATTTTCTGGCTTTCATCAATGAAATGATTCCAGAATTCACTCTGCGTTTATCTCCATACACCATAAACGAATATTTCCCAGGCGGGTTTACTTTGACTATTTTCTTCTTGCATAAAATTTCGGCGTCGTTGGCGCTAAGCCAATCCATTCCCAATACGATGTCAAAACCATTAAGTTCGATAGGCAATAATTCCTCGTGGAACTTATTCCCATTCAGATCAATTAAGATGTTTTTCATGCGATAGCTAACAGGTACAAACTTGCCACTAGCAACTTCGACTAATAAGGCATTATCTAGTCTAACAACAGGCAAAGCTAGCTTTCTACCAAATTCATGCGATATAAAGGAGTAGTTGGCTCCAGAATCAAATAAAATTTGGGCAGGCAATTCGTTAACGAGAAAGGTACCTGAAGCAACATCAGCTTCATCTTTAGCAGCTTCCAGTGTCATCTGGAATGCTCTCGCCTTTGGCTTTGGCGGAATGTTGGGTCTAGCTGCCTCCTTCTTCTTCGGGCAGTCTCTCGACATATGACCCTCCTCACCACAACCATAGCAAACTTTCTTTGTGAGGGTACACTCATTGGCATAGTGCCCTGGCTTTCCACACTTGTAGCATGTGTTCGCCACCTCACATTTTCCATGATGCTTCTTCTTACATTTGTCGCACCATTTCGCTTCACCTCCACCTCCCCTCGAACCAGACTTCGAGAACTTGTTTTTCTTGTTGGACCCTGAAGTTCCATCAAACTTCCTCTTTTCACCAACATCTATTCTTTCCAGACCCTTTTCCTTCTGTTGGGCCTCCACATTCTTAGCTGCACGAACAACCGTTTTCAGAGTGGTTGCCATTTTGAGTGTCGGACCAAAGTCGGCAGGCAGTCCATTAGCAAACCTCTCAATCTTGGAGAGTTCCGTTGGCACTAGGTACGGAAACAACTTCATCTTCTCAGTAAATGCAGTAGAATAGTCATCTATGCTCATCTTCCCCGTCTTTAAGTTTTGAAACTCATTGTTCAGATCAATCAGATCTATCTCTGAACAATACTGCACCCTCAGCTGTTCCAAGAACTCCTCCCACGACATTTTCAGGGCTTCTCCTCGTGGCATAGTATCTGCCAACAACTTCCACCAACTCAAGACCCCAGTCTTCAGTTGTCTAACTGCAAAGACGGTCTTCTGCTTGTTGCTACAGTCGCAACTTTCAAATACCATCTCCATTTCGGAGATCCAATCCATTATTTCAACAGGCTTTGGGCTCCCAGAAAGACTTGGCGGTTTGGCGCCCAAGAAGTTCTTGTACATACGCCCATCCTTGTTGTTTCTCCTTTCTGGATCGTTCCTTCGTTCCTCTTGAGTCCCAACTTGACTCATCATGCGACTATTGTTCCCTTCCTCCGGTTGCTCGGGAATCAATTCAGGTTCCTCAATAGGTATGATAGGTTCATCCCTATTATTATGCAACATTTGTCGCATCTCCTCCCTTTGTTCGGCTAGCATAGCCCGAATCATGGCTTGCACCGCAGCCATTGTTATTGGTTCTGGTGCTGCAGCTACAACAGGTATCTGCTCAATCACTGGCGGTTGATTCCTGTTTTCATCCGTGTTTCCAACGCCACTCCTTGTTCTCACCATTTTTATCTACACACCGAATAAGGTGAAATTAGATCCTTATTCACGATAGGTATTCAAATCATCCTTATCACTCCGAAACGTTTACATGCTAGTTCTAATATCGTAGACATACGCTTAGAATCCTACACACATAAGGTTTCCAGATCCGGTCGGCAACAGACCGTAGATCCTAACAATTAATATCATATATGGCAACATATAACATTTAGCACATAAAAGCATTTTAGGCAACTTTCCTAAAATAAACTAGTGCTCGTGTCTAAAATCCAACAGACACACATCTCAACATTCCACTTAGCATTGTAAGTTTAAGTCTAGAAATCCTACAAATTCCTAGTTCGCTTAAACTAATGCTCTGATACCAACTGTGACATCCCCAAAATCTCGGCCAGAAAAGACCGATTTTCATTTATGCTTTTAAATAATTTCAGAGTAAATCCTTTTGATTTGAAAGAGTTGCGGAATTTGTTCCCAAAACAAAACATGATAAAATAATACTTATCAAAGCATTTCATCAAGAGATGCATTTCATTATATAATCAAAACTCGGGATGTCATGTTCCGATACAGACCATAAAGCATAAACGATAAACATTACAAGTCATTCAACAAATATATACATATACAGACTTGTAAACAAAACAACAAGATGATCCATCCATCTTACGCCCTTGTGCCACTTCCTGTAATACAAATAAAACTGAGTGGGTCAGGCTTGGGATCCTGGTGAGCATATAGGGTTTTCAACCCACAATAAATAATTTATATTTAATTTCACCAACCAATCACTATCCCGATTACCCATTCCCGTTATCCTCACTTTACGTCCCTAAAACAACATCTATCTCAAGGGACCTAATCTAGGATTTTCATCGGGACGGACATCACTGCTAAGGGGTTTCCTCAACAATAGATATCCTAAAGGCAACCATGAGGGGGATAGAGTACACCGGTGAACACATCGTTCACAACACCTACAGGTTATGAACCTGCTAGCGTTCCACTAGACTGTCTAGAAGGAGTCCGTGGTCGTTATCCATACTCCGCTGAATAACTAGATCAACAACAACAACAACATCGAGGCCTCTCATCTGTTTATTACACACCAACTATCTACCCATGTTCTACCCAACATATTAGTAGATAAGAATATATATTTTCATACATAGTTAAAACCTGCATATCATTTTCATTCAATATATATTCCACATAACAGATGAGGCATACCACATAACACGTATTCCATAGAAAGCAATTCAGATCTATGAGATGGAATAAAGTGAATATCTATTCACGCATACAACCACAAAATATACACATAACAAGTATATCATATAAGATACTTCATAGTTACTCGTTAGAAGAAAGTAACTACACCCTCACACATATAAACCACAATTTACTTAATACACTCAAACCGTACTTGTATTATTATCGTGTTTATGAAAGGTAGTATACACTCACTTGATCAGAAGACGATCGGACAGCACTACGACTTGCAGAAGTAGTAATCCTCAGCAGATCTGGAAGATCTCTACAAAAATCAAACTTCTCGCGGGCAGAGCTTCGACTCGGGAACCGCACTTCTCGGGATCTTCGGGATCTCGGGACTTGCTTCGGGTCTCGGGGATATTACCGGGGCTTCGGGGTACTTCTGGCACGCAAAACGATGTAAAACGGGAGAGAGAAGAGAGAAAATAGCAACCATAAACGGCTGGCCCTTCAAATCTATTTATAGGGCAAATTTGGCCCTTGCCACGTCGTGGCAACCTTGTTCCACGTCGTGGGCTTGGTCGTCACTGCATGTGTCATCCCAAGTTGCATCTGGGGGCCTTCCGGAGGTGACAGGACACTTGCCACGTCGTGGCATCTGACAGTTTTGGGGTTTCGCGCCCCGAACTTCAGAAATTCATAACTTTCGCATACGAACTCCGTTTTCGACGTTCTTTATATCGCCGCGAAGGTGAGATTATGCTCTACAACTCTCGTTTAGACTCCATTGGCTAATTGTGACTTTATTTTTAATATATTATAAGTATATTACTTATATATTATCTTTAGTAGGCCAGGACAGGAAAACTCCGTTCGAAATTCATAACTCCTTCATCTGAACTCCGTTTCCGTCCGTCTTTCCGTCGTTGCACTACTATCGATGAGATCTTCAATTCTCATTTAGATCACTAAGGATAGATATCTATCTACCTTAAATTCACTATTTACGTCGCGCTGGGTCGTGCCGGTTCTGTCGCGAAACTTCGACAGGTCATAACTTCTTCGTTATAACTCGGATTTCGGCATTCCTTATATATTCGGAAACCTCATTTCGACCACTACAACTTTATGTAAAGATATCGGACTTATTTCATACTTTACTTTTGACGCTTATTTTTATTCTTAATTAATCAAACCACATAATTAAGCAATTAGGCACAAAACACATAATACTCAAATAATATACTTCTATTATTTCAAAACGGGTTACAAAAGTTAACCTAGACTATTACATTGCTAAAAATGGCAAGCCCGGAAACACAGGCGTTACACTATTCTCACGCAGACGACATGGAAGGATTCCACCTACCCGGAGACCCTTATTTCCCTAACGAGGGAAACCCTGGATGGCTCGAGGTGGAACCCGAGGAAATGATCGAGGAGGATCCATAGAAGGATCCTGAGGAGGACCCTGAGGAGATTGACGAAGAAGAAGAACCCGAGGAGGAAGATGATATGGAGGACGAAGAAGAAGAATCTGAAGAGGAAGAAGAAGAAGAGGAACCAAGGGAGGAAGTCATCAACCCTCCTTACATCGCCAGGGTGCCTGCGAACCGTTTTGGCTACAACGGGCCCGAATCCCGTTGGGCAACAGTGATCAAACGATGGAGCCGACAACAATGACAACGATCACCTTTTGGCGATCAACAAGGGTACTACGACCTCAGCCACGGGGGACCAGCTGACAGAGCGCTTCTGGTCATGACCCAATAGATAACTAACATCGATGATCGCAGTAGAGCGACGACAGACCGAATCCGGGAGCTGGGTGCCAATATGGAAGCTATTATTACTCGCACCAGAGACCTAGAGAGGGACTCCTACTTTAGGGACCAACTCATCAAAGGCCTCCTCGCTACTCGAGAAGAAGCAAGGGAGTATCAAGAAAAATATTTGACGCTCGAGGAAAGAGTGATTGCAGCTGAGCGACGATTGGCCGAAATCCAGGGCACATCGACCTCGTCCCAAGCACCACCAGGGACTGATCATTGTAAGTAGAACTCATTACTACTCACACATCTTCGTAGTATATGTTTATGAGCATGCGTTGGTGCTACTCTTTTGTATGTAGGTTGACCCTGCAATTAAGTGATTACACGACTCAACGGGCTTTTGTGCTGTCAAAATTATCTTTTACATTGATGTGATGTAGACCCTTGTGAGGTCAAATTTTCTCCGAAACAATGTGTACTAGAATTCTATCAATGAAATTGGCATGCATTTTATTTCATTGAATGTTTGGCATTTGACCTCATTACTTGACATTCAAAACTATTTGCAACTGATAGCTCTAAGATTTTAAGGTGTATCTTAGTGTTATGTGTAGTTAAGAAATGACTGGCCTAGAAATGATGAGTCCGCCTTAGGACCTGTTCCTTGTTTGGTTGTGGACTTAGGGCAGACTCATTAGGATCAACAGCTTATAAAAAAAATTAAATTTGCACATAACTGGGGCACATCGAGTGAATCTTAGGAGTGAGTCAGTTATGGAACAGAACACAAGACTTCGTTGAGTCACCATTATTGAATTCATAAGTTTATATGTTTAGACTTTTATTATGAATTACTTGCAAAATGCAATAAAGTCGGGACATAATACAAATGAGTTAGATTAAATAACACTCGAATCATTATCACTATTGAAGTCTTACCGACTTGTCATCTTTAAAAATTTATGACAGAACCATGCCACCAAGGAAAAGACCAAGACCTTCCAGCAGCGCAGCACCACCCCCTCCGCCACTACCTCCGCAGTTGATCCTGTGATGTTCCAGGCTGCAGTAACAGCAGCCATGACGGCAGCAATGTCGCAGATGGGTACAAATGGTTTCGGCGGTTCAGGATCCGGGGCTACTCACTCAAATCATGGGGACAACACGGGGCGTACGAAGGAGTGTTCTTACAAAGACTTCATGAATGGCAAACCCGATTCTTTCAATGAAAGCGGGGCGTCATCGTGCTGATACAATGGTTCGAGAGAACCGAAGCAGTCTTCGAAATTTGTGCTTGCCCCGAAGCGAGCAAAGTCAAGTATGCGGCATTCACTTTCACCGGAAGAGCTCTTACTTGGTGGAACGGCCAAGTTAAGTCACTTACTTCAACAGTGGCTAACTCTATAAGCTGGGAGGATTTAAAAGCTTTGATGCTAAAGGAGTATTGCCCGAGGGGCGAAGTGCAAAAACTTGAAGAAGAACTCTGGAATCTCAAGATGTCGGACACAGATCTCGAAACTTATACCGCTCAATTCAATGACCTAGCACTCCTCTGTCCAGCAATGGTCACTCTAGAGGAGAAGAAGGTGGAACGATACCTCTGGGGGCTATCATCCCAGATTCAAGATAGTGTGCTGGCCTCGAAACCCACTACCTTTGAGAGTGCCAAGGAATTGGCACAACAACTCATCGGCCATAGATCCAGTCATGGTACCGTGACCACCACCCCCGATCAAATAAAGGGGAGTAACAAAAAAAGAAAGTTCTGGAACAACAAGAAGAAACAATCGGTACCGGAGTCCGCCAAGAAGCAACAAACTATTACCATCCATGCTGCCACTACTCCATCCATTCCAGCACCACGGAAGCAATATGCTGGAACTCTTCCCAAGTGCAACAAGTGCAACTTCCACCACATTGGTGCTTGTCGAGAAATGCACTGCAGTAATTGCAACAAGAAAGGGCACACGACACGATTCTGTAAGGTGCCGACCCAACCCACCACTCAAGCCACTCCGGTCGCCAACGTCGGAGCAAGCTCGAAACACCAATGTTGGGGGTGCGGGAAGAGTCCTAACTTTAGGGCACGGGGAAGCAGTCAAGGACCCCACAGTGGTTACTGGTACATTCCTCCTCAATAACTCTTATGCATGCGTACTTTTCAATAGTGGGGAAGAAAAGAGTTCCGTGAGTCACCAATTCAAACATTTACTTAAACAAAATCCCCAGTCATTAAAAGTTTCATACGTCATAGCAATGGCAAACAGAAAGGTTGAGCGCACTAATGATATTTACCCAGGGTGTACCCTCACTCTAGACTACCATTCGTTCAGAATTGACCTAATGCCGGTCACAATAAAAAGTTTCGACATCATCATTGGTATGGATTGGTTGAGTTCTAATCGTGCTGACATTTTATGTTACAAAAGGGTCGTCCACCTAACTTTGCCGAATGGCAACACTCTCGTCGTCTATGGCGACAAACCTAGTGCGAACCTACAAATTAACTCTTGTGTCAAAGCCCAAAAGTATCTCCGTAAGGAATACCATGCCTTTTTAGCCCATGTTGTGGATAAGAATCAAGAGGTAAAAGAAATCAAGGACATTCCGGAGGTCTGTAATTTTCCCGACGTGTTCCCAGAAGACCTCCCAGGCGTACCACCTGCGCAACAAGTCGAATTCCGAATAGATCTAATCCCTGGCACTACTCCCGTAGCCAAAGTGCCATACCGTCTCACACCGGCTGAAATGCAAGAACTGTCCAGTCAAATGAACGAGCTGTTGAGCTAGGGATTCATCAGACCAAACTTCTTACCTTGGGGAGCACCAGTCTTATTCGTAAAGAAAAAGGATGGATCTTTTCGTATGTGCCTCGACTACCGTGAACTGAACAAACTCACCATCAAGAACCGATATCCCCTACCTTGAATAAACGATCTATTCGACCAACTCCACAGGGCGAGCTACTTTTCAAAGAATGATCTTCGGTCTGGGTATCACCAGTTACGAGTCCAAGAGGAAGATGTTCTGAAGACTGCATTCAGGACTCGCTACGGTCACTATGAGTTCGTAGTGATTCCATTTGGATTGACGAATGCACCCGTGGTATTCATGAACCTGATGAACCGCGTGTGCGGCCCTACCTAGACAAGTTCGTGATCGTCTTCATAGATGACATCCTAGTTTACTCTCGAAGCAAAGAGGAACATAGTCAGTACCTACGACAGGTATTGGAGACTCTAAGAGCGGAAAAATTATATGCGAAGTTCTTAAAGTGTGAATTTTGGATCAGAGAAGTGGGATTCCTTGGGCACGTGGTTAGCAAGGAAGGGATACATGTGGATCCTTAAAAAATAAAAGCGATTGAGAATTGGTCGACACCGAGGACGCCTACAGAGATCCGACAATTCTTAGGTCTCACTGGTTACTACCGAAGATTCATACAAAACTTCTCTAAGATAGCCAAGCCACTCACCTCGCTGACACATAAAAGTGTGGTGTATAAGTGGGAAGAAAAACAAGAAGCTGCTTTCCAAATGTTAAAGCAAGCCGTATGCAGCGCACCGATCTTGTCCCTCCCCAAAGGAACAAAAGATTTCATAGTGTATTGCGATGCTTCGAATCAAGGTCTCGGGTGCGTTCTTATGCAAAAAGGAAAGGTCATCGCTTACGCTTCGATACAACTTAAGACGCACGAAGTTAACCACACCACTCAGGACCTCGAGTTGGGAGCCGTAGTATTCGCTTTAAAAATCTGGAGACATTATCTCTAAGGCATGAAATGCACTATCTTCACCGATCACAAAAGTCTGTAGCATATTCTCAGTCAGAAAGAGCTCAACATGCGACAGAGGAGATGGGTAGAGCTGCTGAACGACTACGAGTGCAGAATTCGCTATCATCCGGGCAAGGCCAATGTTGTTGCCGATGCTCTAAGCAGAAAGGAATATTCGGGTCACCGCGTAAAGTCCTTAACAATGACAATCCATTCACACCTGACCACATAGATCAAGGAAGCTCAACTGGAAGCCTTGCAACCAGAAAATGTGGTAAGTGGGGCATTAAGAGGAATGGATAAAAACTTGGAAGTTAAGGATAATGGAGCACGTTATCTCATGAACCGGATCTGGACACCGAAGTTCGGTGGATTACGAGACGTTGTCATGAATGAAGCACACAAGACTCGATACTAAATCCATCCCAGGTCAGATAAGATGTATCTAGACCTCAAAAAGTTATACTGGTGGCCGAACATGAAAGCTGAAATTGCTACCTATGTGAGCAAGTGCCTGACTTACGCCAAGGTCAAAGTAGAATACCAGAAGCCATCGGGACTACTACAACAACTGTATATACATGAGTGGAAGTGGGAACGGATAACCATGGACTTCATAACCAAGCTGCCTAAGACAGCGGGTGGGCTTGATACCATATGGGTAATTGTAGACAGGTTGACCAAGTCTGCACACTTCCTGCCGATAAAGGAAACTGACAAGATGGAAAAGTTAACCAGGATGTACATCAAGGAGACTGTGCGACCGCATGGTCTACCGATATCCATTATCTCCGACTGAGATAGTAGATTTACCTCGCGATTTTGGCAGTCCCTACATAAATCTCTGGGAACTAGGCTTGACATGAGTACGGCCTACCATCTACAAACCGACGGGCAGAGCGAGAGAACCATACAAACATTGGAGGATATGTTGAGAGCCTGTGTGATAGAATTTGGTAAAGCATGGGATACCCATTTACCACTTATCGAGTTCTCCTACAATAACAACTATCACACTAGCATTAAAGTCACTCCATTCGAAGCTCTCTACGGTCGTAAGTGCAGATCACCCTTATGTTGGGCTGAAGTGAGGGATACACAGCTAGCTAGAGGTAAAGTCTCTAATAGCACCCTCACTGGTCCTGAAATCATAAGGGAGACCACAGAAAAGATAGTCTGAATTCGAGAAAGACTGAAAGCTTCTCGCGATAGACAAAAGAGTTATGCAGACAAATGACACAAACCCTTGGAATTCCAAGTCGGTGATCGGGTACTACTAAAAGTTTCCCCTTGGAAAGGAATGATATGTTTCGGCAAACGTGGGAAAAAAATCCAAGGTACATCGGTCCATTTGAAATCCTTGCCAGGATTGGGCCAGTAGCATACAAACTTCGATTACCTCAAGAACTTGATAAAGTACATCCTACATTCCACATATCGAACCTAAAGAAGTGTCTATCAGATGAGACACTCGTAATACCACTCGACAAAATCGAAGTTAACGAAAACCTTTACTTCGTGGAGGAACCAGTCGAAATCATGGGTCGAGAGATCAAAAGAACGAAACAAAGTTGTATTCCCATCGTGAAGGTCCGTTGGAACGCTAAACGAGGACCAGAGTTCACCTGGGAACGCGAAGATCAAATGAAACAAAAATACCCCCATCTTTTCCCAAACTCTTGAAGTCTCGGCCAGAATGTAAATTTCGGGACGAAATTCCCTCTAACCGGGGGATGATGTGACAATAGTCAATTTCGGGTCGAGTCAAAGTCAAACAAAGTCAACGAGTCAAACCGATCGACTCAATTAACCCTTACATAGTAGGGTTTACATTATGTAATTACTATATAACTCGCTATTTTAATGAGAAAACATCATTTGGAGAATTCGTGTGTTTAATCTTCCTTAGCCTTGATAGTGCTAAACAATGAACCAAAGCGATAAAACACTATTGCACACTCATCAGGAGTGTGTACGAAACTAAAACATGGCTTAACGGGGTTTACGAACTTTGCGTTGCGAAGCCGGACACTCAAAAAGGTCATAATCGGAACCTCTCCCAAATCTCTCCAAGTATGTGAAGTCTCTCCCAAATCTTTCTAAGAATGTAAAATCTCTCCCAAATCCCTCTCAAAATCTCTCTCAAAATTTTTACAATCACTCGGGGCATCCCGACCCTTAACTTAGTCAAAAACCGCTCAAAACGGGAAGACACTGAGAAAAACGGCCTCTTAGAGTCGAACCTCTTAAGGAGCCGAACCCTTCTTAGGGAGCCGAACCTTTCTTAGGAGTCGATCTTGTCAGAAGCGAAACCCTCGGATCGAAGCTCCGCAGACCGAGCCGAACCTCGCACCTTCGGTCCCTCCCCTTGGCACCTTCGGTCCTCTTCTCCACTCTCGGTTCCTTCCCTCCCTTCTCTCGGTTCTCACTCTTTTAGAGCCGAACCTCGCAGGTTCGGTCTAGATTGCCGGTTTTTCACCCAAACTTCATTTTAATCTCGTTTTTCGAGATTTTAACGCGGGATTTTCACCCAAACTCGTATTTTAACATATTAAACCCTAAATATTCATATTTAGGTGTATTTTTAAGGAAAATCCTTACCTAAGAATAAAAATCTAATGGGTATGGCTTAGAGGTGAAGTGTTGACTTTACTTTAGTTTATGACACAAGCAACCTTCCATACCCACTCCATGACCAACCCACTCCCTTCCCCACCATACCTAGTCACTTGCTTGTACTTTCCCCCTCTCTCCAGCCATTCCTACATTCTTAGAGCTGGAACATCCATCCTCTCTCCTAACACTCTTTCATTTTCTCATTCTTCCACCAAAGATCAAACACATTTTCTCTCTCAATTCTCTCATAAAAATTCGAGATTCAAGGCATACTCCAAGGATTTTCTCCTTCATTTGGTAAGTATCATCATCTTTCTTATGATTATTACACATCCTCCTACTTAAAATCTTAGATTGCTTACACGAATTCCATCATCTTAGTGTTAGATTCTCGAATCTTCAAGCAATCCTCCAAGTGTTCTTGAGTTGAACACTTCTTTTCTTCAGCATTCACCCATTGAAATTACATAAGGTGAGTTCATACCCCTCTATTTTCATGTTTTCTTAAGTTTTTCGGGGAGGGGGGGGGGGGAGGGGAATACAAGTTAAAACAACAAGAACACAAATAAACTCTTCCAACAACTTTCATTAGAAAAGTTGGATTCCATTCACGGACTGTTTTGGACAACTGAAGATAAAGCACAACAAAGGAGGATAACGAGTCTGGTGGAAGATTGCAGAATACAAATTGGCGTCGCGCGATTTTATTTGAACACCTACAACCTACATTTGGCGCAACAGCCTAATCCTATCGGTAATAATGAAATTCTGACTTATTGATCTGCTATGACTTCAAAATATCGACTCATTTTCAATTGATCGACTATAACTTACAGATCATACAGAAAGGCTTGATGAATTTGCGCTTACTCACATTTTTGGTTTCCTCGACCGCGAAAGTCTGTTAGCATGCACTAGAGTCTCTAGGTAAACATCATTACCTTTTCAAGTTGATGTTAATTAGCTTCTTTCTTTAATTAATTAGATCATTAACTTTGAATCATGTTTGACCTAGCTCTTATTAGTTAACTTCCATTTCATTGGTTTTAAACTAAAAACAGATGCAAAGTTTATTGAAACACGCAAGTTCGTCATCTTATTACGTTCATACATCATAATTTATATAGATGTCATGAATTTACGTAATACTTTCAACTAAACAATATGCATTAATTCATTCTTCAAAAGTAATTCTAAGTACCAAAGTACATATATAAAAACCCTAACTACATTAGAGTTCAATGAACCAGTAGCAGTTCTTTTAAGAGGCCATACCGGGAGGGACAATGCCTTACTTTGTTTAGTTATTGCTGCTATGGTGTACTATTATTATTTTTTAGCTTACGAGTCTAATTTAATTAGTCTTTCAACTAGAACTAATGCTAAGAGTCAATAACTTTTCACAATATTAACCCACCCTTAAAAATGAGAGCCCTCTCCCTGGCCTCTTTGTTGATCTTCTCTCTATAACAACTCTTTAGGCACTTTCCTCTAGAATCAACCGGGCATATATATTCTTGGCTTCTTTTCCTTTATGACTACTATGTTAGAATTATTATCATACTATTAAGCATATAATGTTTTATTTAATTGTAAATTAGTTCGATGTTATTATATTTACATTAGTATAATTGTTATATTTCTGTTGATTTTCATTAAGGTTTAAAATTATATAAACAAGGATTATGTATAAGTTTGCTATTATTTTTTCTTGATTTTGATTAGGATTTTAATTTATATAAAAAAAAAATTTATTTATAAGTTTGCTAATGGAAAATCAATTTTTAAACATAAAAGTATGTAGGAGAGTAACTATTATACAATATATATGTTTTCTGTTTTTCTTCTATGGTTAGAATACAATGAACTAATATGCATTATGTTATACGCAGTCGGTGGAGGCGTCTATCAAGACATGGTCGTTTGTGGAGGCGTCTGAGGCAAAGAGATTATGAGTTGCTTGTTTCTATAAATCCGGCTATGTTTCTTCACGTTGTCAACCAAAATTTGGCAGGCACTTGGATGAGGAGGTACATACTCGAATATAATGGTAAGCATTCTATTTTTTAATTTAAAATGATGTTGTGAAAGTGAGCAAACACTACAACAAGCAAAAAAAAACATTTGTTCAACACATATATGAAAGTAAAATCTCCAGAAACAACTAAACAAGTAAGAATTCCCTTTACTAGTTCCTCTATAACCACCGTTTAAAACCGCCAAAACAGAACTATTTAAATTTTCTTTCTTAAAGTGCTACATACTTCTTTAAATATACACAAAAACATATCTAACTTGAAAGGCATATTATTGCGTATAGAGAAAAAGTAGCAGAGAAGCATCAATTAATTTTCTTTTATAACCCATAGAAAAAGTCAGTTCTTCATACATCAAGCGTCGTGGGATAGCATTATGAAAATCGATTTTTCAGCTTTCTATTTTATAGACTGCAACTACATTCTTTTCACTTGTTCACTACTGATGTGGGAAACCATTGCCTTTTGAAATTCACTTTTTGTTTGCATTTTATCCACTAAATATATTTTCAAAACCGGACCGACCCGTACTGGCCGGTTCAGCCGGGATCGGTCTCGGAACCGGTTCTTAGAAGCCAAAAAATCGTTTGTCATGTGAAACGGTAAGAATCGGTCGGGTTGAAATGGTAAAATCCGGAATTTAAAAAAATATGTGTATATATATTTTTTCTCGAGCCCAGATTAAGCTTGTTTGAAATTAGTCTCGAGCTTCTTCATGAGCTCGATTTGGCTTATTTAGGCTCGGGTCGTGCTTGTTAACAAACCGGTAAAACGACACTAAGCTTGATTAGGCTCATGAGCCTAAACGAGCCTATATGTAATATAATTTATTATTATTTTTATGTTAAAATAAAAACATATTTGAGGAATTAAGAATTTATGATATTAGTAAATGGGTTTCTTAATGAGCTTGAAACAAGCTTAAGCTTATTTTGGTTCGTTAGACAAAACAAAAGTTGAGCCGAGCCCGAGTCAAGTTGATATAATTCTTCACGAGCTCTAGCCGAACTTCGTATTATGAAGTTCGAATCGATCAGGCTCGGGATCGGCTCGGCTCCTTTGCACCCTTAATCTTATTCTTGCAATTTCATGTATTTAATTTCCTTTAGGTTGTTCCAGGTTTATACAAGATAGTGTTTTAAATTTAAAAGATATTGTTTTTTATTTTTTAGTAGATTTCTTATTATTAAACAATGTATAATGGTATTATATATATATATATATATATATATATATATATATATATATATATATATATATATATATATATATATATATACACAAACGTAAATTATGCAAATTTATAAATATATAGATAAATATTCCCAAAAAGTGTAGTCCCCAGTTGACTTATTAAAAAAAATAGAAAAACGATGTAGTTTTAAGGAAAAAAAATATGTTATAATCAATAAATCAATTAAACCACTAACAATCATTTGTATGAAATTTATATATAGGTTATGGATGGGGCCGTATTTTGTCTCGTGATCGTGCTTGGTGCACGAGATGCCAGTGCCCCGTGTTGGTGAGAGAGCTAGCACAGTATAGTTGCATCCATGGGGAGGAGGCTAGGAGGCATCGCTGCATCCCATTGACAACAGAGCAAGTGGTGAACTATGTTATCAACATGGCCCAACCACACTAGATGCATTTTGATATTTTACTGTGATATGTTTTTTAATATCAATACCCTTATATTTTTTGTGAACCCTGAATGTTTTTCATTTTCATACGTATTAACTTCAAAAAGGATTTACAAGTATTAAATACGTACTTTGATGATAAAATTGTACGTGGTTAGTTTGGGATCCGCTATAATTGAATTCTAACTCGTTTACTTTGTTAGAGGGTGAGTTTTGAAAATGATTTTTTTAATAGTTTATTAGCTTATGTAGTAGCAAAAATTAAATTTTATTTAGTTTATATGGCAGCAAAATGTTATAAGTTGATAAGCACTTTTTGAAGTGTTGGACAAAAACCAGTAGTTACCTAAATGAGCAAAAATGCAATGTTTATGTATGTTTGCCTAACCTTTTTTCAAAGATAATAATTTATCTGATCATTTATAATGATCTTTTTTTACATAAATTTACAAACATAACATACTTTTGTTCCTAAAGAAAGAAGCACTTGACATCAAGGCAACTAAGATTAAAGCTTCCACATCAAGGTAGACACGATTGAAGCTATCTCATGTATGTCCTAAAGTGAGGAGTTTGGTATTTTTAGGCCAACTCTAACCATCCACCATATTATACTATTTTTGTGTTTTTGGGGACAAGAATACGACCAGCCTTTATATTTAGCACCATTTTGTATCGGCTCTTTTTTAACACCAAAAACGCCTCTAAACCCCACCATTTTAGAGGTTGATTGGAATTCAAACATCATTTTGGTGCTAAACAATCACTACATCAAACACATGTTTCTACATTTGACAGTGAAATTGTATGTCAATTTAGATCATCGATAAGCTAATTTAGAAAGATTAGAAATTAACTTAAGAAAAATTTTCAAAAATGGTCCATGTGGTTTTCAAAAGGTATCAAGTTCAAGATAACGTCCGTTGTCGTTAAGGGAATATTTCAAAAGGTTTGTTTTAACATTAGTTAGAAAATCTATGTTTTACTTGAAACGGGCAAACAACGGATTATAGTGATTGAATTCTTTGATTATTGCAGAAAACTTAGATCATGTTGTTGTGGCTTTGAATCTTTGATATTTGAAATCATAAATTATTGTGATAGACAGAAAGCTCTGATGATTGAGATATTTTTAGACATGTCATATGTAAATGACCATAAACTTCCTAGAATGAAAGCATGTAATGGATGGTCGTTGTAACTTGGAAGGGGTAGTTTTGGAAAATATAAGAGAATCTATGTAAAGTACTGTTAAAATAGAATATGTAAAATAGTGTCAAAATAGAATTTAATTAAAATGTATTTATTATTATTTTTTAGTTATTTTGTATGGAGAATGAGGTTCAAAACATAATAAAATATTAAAATAGACTCATAAAACAAGCGGTAGGAATAACATAAATGTTTATGATTTTTCATATAATGCCCAACATTAACTTTAGTTTTTGTAATTTAACATTTAATAACCATGTCATCAAACATTTTTTTTTCTGTTTATAACAAAAATACATTGCTTTTTGTTGCGTTTATAAGACCATGGCATGTGACCTGATTGCAAACAGAAGCAAATTATTTTTTTATGTTTGGAACAATAATATCATCTTACTTCTATTTCTTACCACTAATATAGAGTGCATTCTATTTTATGCCGACAACAACTTACATATATTTCATTTGACCTTTTGAAAAATAAAACATTTATCTTAAAAACATTGTAAATTGCCTAAAACAATTTTTTTTTTTGAGAAAAGACAGTTATTTATGAAACTTGAGGGTTTTCTTGACAAATTGCAAACAATGTTGCAGGCTACTTCGTTGCACATGTATTTATGTGAAGACCAAACCAAATAGACTATTACTATTATGTGTTTTAACGTAAACAACAATAAATTATTTATTTACTTTCCTATTTTCTGAATATCGATATACATTGTATCTCATTTATCTTAACTAAGACATAAAAATATTTTCTATGTGGCATGTGTTATAACCTATGTTCTTTTTTCTTTCAAATGGATTTTGTTTCTTTTGTTAACATAATGTATGTATATATACAATTGTTCTAGGCCATTTTATATGTTTGGGCTAGACACACACCTTCGTGTCAAAGAAGACGAAGAAGTTTGTATTTTTATTTGCTCACTATACGTTATAACATTCTATTATTACCTATTCTATGCATAATATTATACTTATAAGAATTTTATATAGGACACATAAAGACATTATAAACCGTTTGGAGGCAAGAAGTTAACTTCGTCTGATAACTGAATCTCATTGCTTTCAACAAAGGCAATTCCATGTAGTTGTTCGTTTTGCATTAGCATTAATAAAAGTCAAGGACAATTATTATCAAGTGTTTGATTATACTTGCGTAGACTGGTGTTCACTCAGGGTCAGTTATATATCATTGTTTCTCGCGTCATAAGTAAAAAATACTTTGAGGTACTCATATGTGACGAGGATAGTAATCTAACTAATAAAACAAAAAATGTTGTCTACAAAGAGATCATTCAACAATTATAGATATTCTGACATTTCATTGTTTTTTTTTTTTCTGACATTTCAATATTACTAAGAATGCTAATTTTGCTTTTGTTACTTTGTTATTTTTTTTAATATTATGTCAGCTCATTATACCTCTATATGTATTTTTTTATATGTTCATCTGCATTTTACACGGGTCATAATCTAGTTAAAATATAATATATAAGCTTTGAAAATATTGATTTATATATTTTTTTCCAAAAACGTTAAGGTAGTTCACTTAAAAGATTTAAGATTGTGAATAATTTTTATTTCTATAAAACTTGTTAAAAAAAATTTAGGTGGGTCAAGTGACACACCTTCGTTAAACTTAATTGGTCTCGCCACATGAGTAAGTCTATGGTCATATGAGTTTAGCAGTGCGAAAATTTGAACATGAATCAATAGTTTATCCATTATATTTATCAATTTAGAGAGGACAAACAAAGCAAGTTAGAAGACTTTTCCGTTTGATTTATTTGTCTTGCAAATTGCATAGAAGATAGAAGACTAGAAGAGAGCAAAGAATTAAAGAATCCACCTTGATCATACTGCTGAATTTGAGTTTGGTTGCTAATTAATGAATATAAAACTTGGGTTTAATAATAGATAGTTGTGTTTAAATTTTAATAATAGGCAGTTGGATTGGATTGGATTGACACGGATTAATGGTTGTAGTCTTTTATCTAAGATCTATCCAAATTTCCCATTCCGAATATTACCGACTTTAAAAAAGGTTTATATAAAGTTGTCTAACAATCCCAACAAAAGAAAAGGAGTTACAACCTACAAGGTCCTTAAACAATACCGATAAACAATAATATTTTAATAAGTAATTAACTTTTAATGCTTATAAATTCTCTAAAACAAAGCTCCATATAAACCCTATTTTAATTAACCCTAGACTTATATATAGCCGGCTTTGTTCCTCTTCCTCGTCATCGGCAGAAGCTGCAACATACCATCGTAGATCAGCCTCTACTGATCATCGTCGACACAAGCTTCAAACTTTTTTTTCAGAAAACGAGGGATCTGTATCACTACTCCATCAGCTCCTGTTTCCTTGATTAATTCCTACTCCTCAGTCTGTAAGTCTCGATAATCTCCTTTCCTCTTATCTCAGTCTTCGTTGATATCCTCTCTTCAATGTGTTGATGTTTTCGTGGTTTATATCTGGTTAGTTGGGACTTGGGATGGGTCCTCCTCTAACAGTAACTCGTTGTGTTACGTTGCAGCTTCTGAGAATAAAGATGAAATACATGAAGAAAGTAGCTTCACCAGTTGACATGGAGAAGCTCCCAGGCGACGTTTTATCAAATATATTCATCCGCTTGTTAGCGAAACAGCTTGCTCAAATGAGACTCGTGTGTAAAACTTGGAATGCTCTCTTGTCTGAATCCTCCTTTATAAAATATCACCTCCTTCATTCAATCCATAACAACAACAAGAAGGATGAGATTCTCTTGTTCTTTCAAAAGGCAGTTTTTCCTGACTTTTATTCTGGTCGTCTGGGTCCATTAACGGCACGCTCCACTCGTTCTCCCCGTCTCGAACTCACTGATTTAACCAAACTTGAATTCCCAATTAATCCCCAACATGAAGATCCTTTGATTGATGTCATTGGGTGTGTGAATGGCTTAATATGCTTTTCTTACGCAACAGAGCGTGATTATAATTATTTCATTCGCATATGGAATCCTTCTCTCTCGGTGTCGTTAACTCTCCCCCCATCTCCTTTTTCCTACAATTCATGTTACCATCTGGGGTTCGGTTTTGATCCCAAAACCGATGATTACAAAGTTGTCAATCTTGCAGGCTTTCACCAAAAACCAACACAACAACAATGTGAGGTTTATAGCATGAAAAAGGGTTCATGGGAGTTAATATCTCAAAAAGTTCCTTCCCACATCAAAGGTTTCATCCACCAGAACGAGGTTTGTTTAAATGGCCATATTCATTGGCTTTGTGTTACTGATTTGGAGCTTTGGCCACGACCGCAGACCATATTGACATTTGATTTGAGTGCAATGACATACGGTGAGATACCTCTTCCAGAGTCTATGCTGCCACTACATGACCATCGATACCGCTTTAATGTGTTGGGAGTTTTGTCCGAAAAGCTTTGTTTGATGTCGCGCATTAGTTATGGTCAATGTGATGTGTGGGTGATGGATGATGACGATGACTCATGGGTGAAACATCATGTCTTTTCCCAGTTTAGTGATCGTATAACTCCATATGGATTCACATCACACGAGGAGTTCTTTTTTCAAGTTGACGAAGGTTGTCGTTTTGCTTTGTATGATCCAAATGCAGCCAAGATTAAAATCTTCAAGATTGAGATGAGAGACCCACTTGATAGCTTAATAATTTTCAAATATGTGGATAGTCTTGTTTGGATAGCAAGATGCTCAGTTTCTTAGTTATGTTTAATTAATTAGGCCAAGTTTCCATTTTCAGTTTCTCTATATTGACATTGTGGTGTGATATGTTTTTCTGTTGCTGCTATATATACATGTATGTAGAAAAGTTTTAACATATTGTTTTTTTTTTTTTCTAAACTAAGTTGGTATTTATTGTTTCAGTTTCTAATGCTCTTTCCCATAAGAACACTCGGTGTGCAGTGTACCACACAGTACGCACGGACCCCCCAAGGAAAAATGTCCGCACGACCCCCCAAGAAAAATGTGGTATGCTTGCGGCAAACAATGTTTTAACAACCGGTTTGAACCGGCCGGTCGAACCGGGAATCGGGGAAGTGAACGGTTCAACTATTACCGGTTTTATGTCTATTTCTGAACCGGATTAAACCGGCCGGTTTTTACAAAAATCCGGTTGAACCGGTTCAATTAAACCAGTTGAACACGCTAAATTGAATAAAAACATATGAAATCGAAACCTTTTGCATAATAAATTTTGGTGGTTTTTTCATATTTATTAAAATTTTTTGAATAAAAACATATGATAAATATTATGAAGTTTTTTGATACATTTATATTCATCTAGGACTTTATTTGCTTTTTAATGCACATGGATTGATATAAAACTTATGGTTATGAGATATTTTAATGTACTTAGAATGATCTACAACTTCTTTTCATGTGTATTTTAATGTTTGAACTTGTGGACATCATATTCTTGATTTGTTTATATAAGTATGCGTACGAAAATACAAAAAAAGATGAAAATTATAAAAACCGGTTTACTCAGCGGTCGAACCGGTTGAATCGGAAACCGGTCATCATTCCGGTTCAACTAAAAAACCGGTTTTTAAAACATTGGCGGCAAGTCAAACTTTTGTAGCACCCAATTTTTGAAATGTAGCCGTTTGTGGTCGTTGGCAACGGCTAGAATATGAAAATTAATTAATTTTTTTTTTCAAAATCACTATAAATATATCACTTTCTTCTTATTTTTCACACCAAATCATTTCTAATTTATATAACACTAGTTATGATACTAGTGTATCATACCATGTCGATTGAAAAAAAGTTAAATAACAAAGTGTAAATATTAAGCATTCTTAAAGTAAAATTTCAAAACTTAGCAATATGACATATTTCCAGTGTTGCTGATATATAGAAATTTGAAATTTCCAAAAAACCACCTTGTCAAAATTAGTATATAACCGAAAAGTATTTTGTATTGGATTGGTTCCTTATATATAGAAATTTAAATTTTATTTAAAAGACATACATGAAGTGACAAAATTAAGGTTCCATATTGTTTTAAGCTACATTCAGTGAAGATTACAAAATTTTAGATCATTTTAATAACATTTATAAATACAAAGGTTTAGTTCAAATGCATATTATGTTTCACATATGCAATGCCATGAAAGTAGGGTAGAGTTAGGCCCCGTTTGATAATTGCTAACTGAAAAAGTATTGACTGGGAAATGTCTGTCTGGGTAAGAAATCCTGACTGAGTAAGAAATCATGTTGTTTGATTGTACATCTGACTGAATGTGCTAAGTGATGAAAAATGACCATTTTACCCTTCTGTTATATATAGTGATGAAAAATGACCATTTCATAGCTTACATATATACAATTTGAGATTTCATAACATCAGAACAAAACATCATATAAAAAATCTAATTTCATAGCTTATACACCCAAAAAAATCAGATTGCATAGCTTATACAAAGAAAAAAAACTCTGATTTCATAATCTATTACATACATTATACACAATTTCAGATTTCATAGATTATTCGTGCACAATTTTAGTTTTCATAACATTACAACAAAAAGGATTCGGATTATGTATGGGAAAAGAGGAAAGATTCCTAATGAAAGTTTAACATATTACATAACATACCAAACACAATTGTTTTTTTATTTGAATATTTGAAGCACATATAGGGACGATTCAAGATAAAGGGTTGTAACCTAACATTAATTCAATTAAAGCATATTTAGAGGGGACCGACCCATTAATTCAATTAGCAACAGTAAGGGGCTCAATCATCGACCAAGAAGATGGAGTTTTGACTAAATAAAGTCAAAATCGAACTTCGATTTGAACAAAGGAGGGCAAGTACCTGTGTGATGGACGTAAGGGGAAGAATAGATTGGTGATTGGGATGGCGATCTTGCAAGCTGCTGGAGAAGACGAAGATCCGACTGGGAGGGCTGTTCGATGTTGATGGAGACAGCGATTGGGAATGAGCTCTTCGATGGAGGTGACAAAGGAGGCGTCTGATTTTGGACACAGTCTCTTTCAGGTCACGAGAAAAATTTTAGAGGGCAGGATGGTCTTTTGGGCGAGTCAGCAACATCTTCACAGCTGAGCGAGTCATGCATTTGGGCTAGACAAGCTGACTGAGACAGCTCGTATCAAACACGAAAATCTGACCAAGAAAGCTGATTTATCTGACTCGGTATGGGTCAGATGGGTATCAAACAACCCCTAAGAATAAAACTGCAACTCATCTGTGAAGTTTTGAGTGGGTAAATACTTAACATTAATAAATGAAATTTCTATTGACAAAAATAAATGATCAAAAATAACAAAAGTGCATTAAAAGCAAACTAATATATAGAAAGCACATTTTCTAGAATACAAAATATTGTAATTTAATTAAAACTAAGAACTATTTAAAAAAAAATTGTGTCATTGCAAATTACATAAACAAAAATGGGTAAGGAATGAAAATAACAAATTTGACGAAATTGCGATCATTCAAGAATAGTCCATTAAAAAACATTCATTTTCTTCAATCTAATTGTCAAATCCAAATCTTAACAGCTAGAAGTAAGCCAGTGAAGAAATTGTTGTTATGAAGAAGATTAGTACAAACCAAAAAGTTACAAAGCTTGAAGTAAAATGCAAGAAATAAAAACATAAAACTTGTTTGTAAGTCATTAAGACCTCGTGGAGCAACATATTGTGTTGGAAACGAATATACTTTGCAAAAATCTAAATATTGTGTTTTCTTTTAAATATCAGCAACTTTAGTATACATCCGAATTATACAAAGCTATTATATTTATTATTTGAGTTATCAAACAATTTCAACAACAATAATAAGAAATCTTTTCGTCACATATATGAAAACTCCACATTTACCAGAAATATTTGTCTCATATATCTGAATTTTAAAAAATCGTTTACTTAGAGGTCTTTCATTTTCAGAGGACCTGTTGTCGAGTTCTGTTTGCATCAAATTTCTTTAGGTTAATTAAGCAAATATGTATAGGAAAAAAGGAATCACATATTAAAATAGTTTACCATCCACTGCTTCAATCATCAATCCAATCACAGCCTTCCCATCCAATTTCTGCATAATTGGCAAACTAACTAAAAATACTAAGAGCATCTCCAACCCACTCTCATTCTCCATTTTTCCCCCATTTTTTCCGTTCTTTTCCAATCCTCCCCATTTATTCCCCTATTTTGGAGGTTATGAATAGCATTGCACCAAATATAGTGTTATATTATTCATTTCTCCCAAAATGAAGATGAACTTTACGTTGTCGGTTTTAGTCCCTTTGTTATATATTTATACATTTTCTAGTTCATTTTTACCTACTAATTATTATTTAAATATAATATTTAATACTTATAAGATTTTGTTATATATTAAATTATATTAATTAATTATAAATATAAAGTTTGTTTTTTGTTCATCAAATTCGTATAAAATTTTAAATACATATTGAAATTTAAAAAAACGACAACTTATTTTACAAAAACTTATAATTAAAATATACATTACAAACACGATACCATATGTTATTAAACATATAGTTAACCTATATATTACAATAATAATCTAATAAAAACCAACAAGTGACAATACTATTATTTATTTATTTAATATTTATTTAAAAGTGTGTATGTGTAATATTTTTATAAATGCATATATAATATTTATTTATTTATTATAAATATAATCTTTTGTATTTAATATTAATGTAATGAAAAAAATATAGATTATATATTTGTTAAAACTAAATTAGTATAGGGTGTGTTTGACAATCTATGTAAGTTGGAATAATGAAATATATTTTTTGGGGGTAAAAAATAGAGTAGGGTTGGAGATGAAACACTATTTGTCTCATTTTTACTCCATTTTTTTTGGGGGTGGGGGGGATGGAGGTGAGTTGGAGATGGTCTAAGGGGACAAACAAAGAAAAGAGAGAACATGAAGATAAAACCCCCAAATAGCCCCGGTCTACGATGTGGTTGCTATTTAGCACCTAATTACTCCAAAATTGTCAAACCTGGTAGAAATCCCCATGTCTATAAACTTGTTGAAATCCTCTTTTCTTGATGAATCATCGATGATTCACATCTTTAGTTAACGAGAGATAAATGGAGCGAGAAAGGATTGACGGAGTGTGAGATAATATCGAGAATGATATAGAACATATTTCTTCTTCTTCTTCTTCTTCTTTTTGAGAATTTCATATATGCATATATGTCCCTCTTAAACTTCAAAATATCATATTTGCCCACTTTAATTTCTAAATATCATATTTACCCTTCATAAACCTTCAAAATATCATATTTGCCTAAATCCCTTTTTATAATGGTTTTAATATTCTATAATCATTTTTTATACCTTAAAATTATTATAATAATTCAAAATTTTAATCATATTAACCTTACGTCTATGAAAATGGAATGTGAACTTCTAAATTGTTGAAATGTCGTCCTCTTAACAAACAAATAGATTCATCTTCAACCCTCTCTATGGAATGTATATTTTGATAGTTTAATTTTTGTTGTTGATTATTATCATGTTATAGATGGAGGATATTTTAGATATTACCATTGATATTTTAATGTTTAAAAAGTATATATATGATATTTAAGAAGGGCATATATGATATTTTGATGTTTAAAAAGGACATATATGATATTTGAAATTTTATGAAGGGTAAATATGATATTTAGAATTTTTATGCCGGGTAAATATGATATTTAGAAAATAAGTTGGATAAATATGATATTTTGATGTTTAAGAAGGGCATATATGAAATTCTCCATTTTTTTTTAATAAGAAGTAAATGAAAAAATGAGATTACTGAATGAAGAGACATCAAGGTATTAAAATGGTATTAAAAGGGACCGATTAGAGGGTGATAATTACCTGTTAATTTTATTATTTTAAAAAGTAAAACTGTTAAAAAGTGAAAGTGGAAAACATGTTGGATTAGTGTCTAAGCCCGTAATTATATTTGGTAAGTGTCTGAACCCCACCATTTTAGAGGTTGATTGGAATTCAAACATCATTTTGGTGCTAAACAATCAATACATTAAACACATGTTTCTACATTTGACAGTGAAATTGTATGCCAATTTAGATCATCGATAAGCTAATTTAGAAAGATTAGAAATTAACTTAAGAAAAATTTTAAAAAATGGTCCATGTGGTTTTCAAAAGGTATCAAGTTCAAGATAACGTCCGTTGACGTTAAAGGAATATTTCAAAAGGTTTGTTTTAACATTAGTAAGAAAATCTATGTTTTACTTGAAACGGGCAAACAACGGATTATAGTGATTGAATTCTTTGATTATTGCAGAAAATTTAGATCATGTTGTTGTGACTTTGAATCTTTGATCTTTGAAATCATAAGTTATTGTGATAGATGGAAAACTTTGATGATTGAGATATTTTAGACATGTCATATGTAAATGACCATAAGCTTCCTAGAGTGAAAGCATGTAATGGATGGTCGTTGTAACTTGGAAGGGGTAGTTTTGTAAAATATAAGAGAATCTATGTGAAAGACCCCAACTTTCGTATTTTTGAAAGACCCAAACTTTCTTACTTCACAATATTATTACTCCAAAACATGCTACTTGCATATTCATTAAAGCAATATTTTACATTGATAAAAATATTACAAACTACTAGATACAAACCGTTCTTGAATAAAAGGGTCCTTAACATATGTTAAAATCGTAAAGTAAATGTTAATAACATCTTTGTGTTATAAAAGTTTTTGTGGTCATGTTTGTATACTCTAAATGGAGAAAATATGGGTGTTGTACTCAAACATGTTTAAACTCTTGAACACATGTATTTTTTAACTCTTATACTCTACACAAATATTTGAATATAATAGATCTTAAGGTTATTACATGTGTTTTGTAAAATTAGGGACTTATTAGAGTCAATACAAAATAAAATATTTTGTTTTACAAAGCTTTCAAATCGGATATAGTGTGTTAAACAAATTACAAAATTTGATTATTTTGCTAAATATAATTTTTACTAGTAAAATAGTGGTAACTATGTTGTCATTATTTTGATGATTTAAAGTCCAAGATATTATGCTATTTTTATACTAAATGTTATAACTAGACACACTTAAAAATGACTAATTTTATAAAGTGTTATAAATAGTAATCAAAATGGTGTACAAAACATTTTCATGACAGAAACTTTGGTGTTTCATAAACTGTGTGTCATAAAAACTCTTAAGGCTTGGATAATAATCTTCATGTCATAGGGCTGTAAAACATGTGTCATAAAACTTCAGTCATAAATACACACTAGTAATGTCATTTTCATTATCCAATAATGGGAGTCAAAGTTCGCATAAATCCGTTAAGGCTCTAGTGAGACATTGTCTTCACTGTACCTACCTAGCGTACATTCTAAGTCCTATAATTATAACCAGAGTCTCCTGGAGGGATAACGATGTATTGTGTATATATCTATATAGGGATTGACACCACACCTGAGTTGTTCGCTACAGCTAGACATGGCCAGTCTAGGGTGACAAATATCTTACCGAAACCGACGCCTGAAGAACGTCATGATTGGCATAACAGTCACACCAAACATGGTTATAATGACTCACATAGGGATTAACAACACTACTTTGGATTTACGGAAAAATATACACTTCACTAGTTTTATAGAATATAAAACTACGCATCATTTTTCAATACACTATTAACACCACTCCAGTCTTAGGGTCTTAAGACCACATATTTTCATAAATCAGAAAATATTGGATTTTCTGGGAACGTACATTCTACAAATACAAACAAGAGGAATCCAAGGTCATGCATGCATATATTCACTGTGTTGGAAACAGAACTTACAAACCATTTTCATAGAAAATATCGAATTTTCTGGAGATACACCACTATTTACAAATCAAAAGTGTTACAAAACATTTTATACAAATCTGCTTATGAACTCACCAACATTCATTATTGATGGTTTTCAAAATGACTTGTATTCTCAGGGAACCGGTAAGCAGGTACCTAAGAACCGGATTTGCTGCATTTTGGAGTTTCTTACTTTATGTCACTTTTGTGTAATTCATGAACAAATATAATATGTAAACAATGTATGTTGGTATCTTTTAATGTGTGTCGTTTGGTTGCTATGTCCATTTATATTCAATTGTGATGACACTATACAACAACGTCATCCGCCCCCAGACATTTCCGTCGTCCTGGTTCGGGGGTGTGAAACAATTAACCTAATTACTCATCTCTATTTTCTTCTATACTTATCCTACGGTCATCTCCTAAGAATCATCACCTACTTCGCCATCACTTACCATCGCATTATATATTTTCATCGCTAAAGGATTCTCCTAATATTCGTCTCTTATCATCACAGTTTATATTCCCATCTCTAAGGACTTTTCCTAATGTTCATCATCTAATCATTGTATTGAATGCACAGTTCTTACATCGCATGAAATCGTAATTCGCTTGTAGAGTACATAACATGAATACTCTGTTCGTACATCGCTGAACTCGTAAATTCATCACCTACAGGTTGCAAACCTATCCGTGTTTCATTGGATTGTTTAGATTAGTTTGTGGTCCTCATCTATACTTTGGTAGATGATTACATCGCAATCATCGCAACTAAGGGTCAGGACATTTCCTAATCATTTTTCATTTCTCATGTTCAATTTCTCATCATCCGTTACTACCCGATATATATATATATATATATATATATATATATATGTATATATATATATATATATATATATATATATATATATACCATCTTATAAAGCATACATAATCAATGTCTTAAGTACAAACTTTAAAGCCTAAGATACAAAAAATTAAGCATGTTATCTTAAAAAACAAGGAGAGCAGATCTGAACCGTTGAATATTATTCGAATGGTGGGGATTAAAAACAAGGACTCACACGGATTGCCAACCTGTTATAATCCAAGGCGGGCAATTCAAATCTTTTTGAAATCAAATTTTCGGATATCTGGAACTAAAAGCCTTCCTTTCTCTCTCACATTTGAGAAACCCTAGCCGCTCTCTACATTGTTCATGAATCCTTCACCTGCCTTTCCACTTCAAAACCGCATCTACAATCAGGTTCTAAAACCTGACATAGAAAGGATCCCTCGGTACTAATGTTTTTTGAAATCTTTTCTTCTACTATTTTCTTTATCAATTTTGTTTGTAAGATTTTCTAATTTTTTTGTGTTCTCTGGATCCCAGGTTCGATTTGTTATCATCCCCAACATAATCTATCTTGTACAGTTCGTCATACATTCTATAACGATCTTCTCCAACACTTGTTGCCTCTAACGCCTCTGTTGCTCCAAACTTCACTGTCTCCCTCCTTCCAAAACCTCTCCTCCAATTCTTCAAATCCCTTCTTCTCCGCAGGTATCTTTTCATTCCCTTTCATCTTTATCATTCGTTTGATGTTTAATCTTCCCAACATCCATGAAACGAGTAATTACATGAGCAGGTACGAACCCAGTACAAAATCACTGATGATTCCCCTATCAGTTTTGTAGAATCCATGTTGAAAGTATGCATAACAGCTTTAGTCTCTGCTTCCCTCTTCTTCGCTGCTGATCATGCTCTTGCATTCAAGGTTAGTTCATTTCTTCTGTTAAATGTGACATAATTTTTTGAAATCATGAAATTGAGTTTTGGGATTTAAACTTTTGATTGATACAAACATGTAATTATTAAGGGCGGAGGAGCATATCTTTAAATCCCTTACTCGCTTTCCGGAAAACAACCGACATAAACATTGTTCTCTGTATCACTCCATCGTCATTCTACTTTCAAGATCTGCGACCTTAGTCGGCGTTGTAGTTGGCACACCGACGATCGACTCCTCTTTGTAGACAAATCCACATACGCAGGTAAGATTTTCATGATTTTTTTGTTAATTATGAGTGTGAAGTTGTCGACTGTTTCATGTAGAAGGAATTGATAGCTGTTTTTGGTTTATTATTTCGGATCTGGACATGATTTCGTCTCAAACATATATCATCAGTTATGCTTTTGCATTTTGGCTTGCTTTTTAAACTCAAAACTTCATATTGATGGCTGTTTTGGGTTAATTATTTCGTATTTGACCATGGTTACTCTTTGTCTTTCACATACACACTGCATGGATATTTGATAGATCTGGAATCAGATCTCCTCTCTCTCTCTCACTCCCTCTACTACAAAAACGGGATAGCACAAGTAACAACAACAACTAACTCAAGGTTTATTTCGAGTTCTATTTATTTATAATTATATTTTTTTAAGTTCCAGATTGGCTTATTGTGATTTAACTCCCCTGTTATATATCTTCATGTAATGATTTGTTTTGAAGCACAGAGTGTATTTTAGCTTTCATATTTTCAGTCCAAATATGTAATTTAACTTTAAGTTTTGTGGGTCTTTAATACTTTAAAGCTTTTTTTAGTTATTTTTTTTGCGGTTTTGATCGATTAAGGTGAAGAGTGGTGCCCAAATGGGCTTCTGATTAAGATGAATGATAAATGTAACTGTATATTACTTTTATTGATCTGTTTTGCCTTTTAATGTAGGTTTGAGTGATATGTTCATTTGTGTAGATGCAATTGCTGATTCTATGCTCCACAACCATGGTAAAATGCCATGCAGATATAAGTATGATATTTACTACTCAAATATTGGTTCTTTTGGTTTGATATAGTGATTAGTTAAACAGAAGTAAGGACCGTATGGTGTGTAGTTGTGTTATTCATTGGAGCATTCATTTGAGTATTTTATTGTCATTATTCATTACCTGCATCATATTTATAGACATTGAGACTTCTTGAATAACTCTAATTTCGGGGTGATGAACAATATTAAAAGCAATGTTTTAGATGATTTGGTATGTGGTTTTGGAAACGATGTTGGTTAATAGAAGTATTTATCTTCATTTAATATTGTTTATAACACATGTGGCATGAGGTGACTCATAATTGATGACTGTCATGAAGAAGGGAGGACATAGGCTTACAATATTATTTCTAAATTTATTACTTTTTTTTCTAATTTTATTTACTAATATATTATATTATTATTTGATGTTATTAATATAGCACAGTAGAATAAAAAACAAATAAATATATAATTACTTTGAAGAGTTTTTGAAACATATACCTTAAAACCGCGGTAGTTATGTTTAATTTTGATTTTCATATTTGTTGTGCTATTCATAAATTATTTATTATTTTAAAATTCAATAATGTTTTGGTAGATATACAATATTTTTACCATCCGAATATATAATATAACAAAATGAAATACGATACTCAAATAATAAATTAGATAATTATCATACAAAAATATAAAAATATATTAAGATACGTGAATTATTTTTCTATAAAGCAATAATTAAAGAACGTAAAAGTAATCATAAAGTTTTTCAAAATGTATTTTATCTAAAGTAATGTGAGAAATATATAAAAATGTAAATTAATAATTTAAATGAAAAGTAATAATAATTTTTTTTAAATTTATTTTAACTAAAGTAATTAAAGAAATATATAATAAATATAAATTAATAATTTAAATGAAAATAATAATAGATATATGCCAATATGCCATACATTACTTTTCAAATTCCATATTTTCATGTGATACCTACCAACATGTCATCATGAAATTAATATTATACAAACTTGTCATACTCATCATTTTAAATGAAAGTAATATTAGATACATCATAAGACTATACAATATATATGTTTTCAAGAATTTATCTTTTTTCAATTTCCAAAAATAACTATGTAGTTTGATTTGAATTAGAATATGTATTATTTTAATTTCCAAACATATTAAAATCATATTTAGATATTTAAATGAACTTTATTGTTTTAAAACCAATTTTAACTTTCTTTTTTCCGTTTCTATTTTTAATCTACAATACTACCTATGATAAGTCTATGCATTATGTGTTTTTTGAACTTTTATTTTATCTTGAAACAACATGCTGAAATACTACCTATGATAAATCTATGTATTATGTGTTTTTTGAACTTACTTTTATTTTTATCTTGAAAGCAACCGCCCAAGACAATGAATCTCACCAGATAGGAAAGTATTCCCCCCCCCCCCCCCTCGCATTTATGTACATAACTGAAAACTATTCACCGAACATAATTATCTGACACAAAACAGCACGCCAAAAAACTGAAACAAACTATATGACATGAAAAGGAAATTAATCACCGTATAGAACTATGAGTCGTAAGGAACTATCTGGCGCCGCTGCATCGTGCGGTTACCCTACTAGTATATATATATATATATATATATATATATATATATATATATATATATATATATATATATATATATATATATGATATAGATCCGGTAAGAAATTTTTTTTCGTAGGAAGGTAAGAAGTTTTTTTTGTACATATTTTTTTGACGAACAAAATAAATGAATCACTAGATGATTCATTTGTAAGATGATTCACAAGAAAATAATTTCAAAAAAACATCTTTATGATTCATTTTTAAATAAATTAAAAAAATATTCATTTTTATGACAATTTTAGTAAATAACAACAAAATCATTGTATAAATAAATTATCAACATGTTTTTTTGAGAATTTTTTCTTATGAATCATCTTACAAATGAATCATGTGATGATTCATTTTGTTTGTTTGCTAAAAAAATATGTAGAAAAAAAAAACTTCTTACCTTCCTACCAAAATTTTCCTTCTTATTTGATCTTGACTATATATATATATATATATATATATATATATATATATATATACGAAAGTACTTGTATAATAAATCGAGTAAAATCATATCATATAAGTTCATCCAACACATATTGTAGATAATAGGCACACATATCATTTAATTATCTAAATACCTCATATCTATGTATAAGATGAAAGTAACTATGCACTCACCTGACTTAGGTGGGTGACTGTAGAATTTGACAGTGCTCCGCCAAACTCCTTGACATTTCCTCTGATGTGACCTAGATACAAATGTCACTAAGTCTTAGTCTTATATTCTTGGTGACTAATGATACTCTAGATTCCTCAATAATCCCAATGGATACATCAAGATCTATCAAGTAAGGAACAACAATGTAGGATCATATCAGAGGTATTGTCCGTTTGGTATACAAAGTATACTGTTTGGAAATCCCACTTTAAGCGCCTCACTAAATCCAGCCTATACATCATCCCCGTAAATAGATCAATTAGTATAATGACTTGAAATTAATGATAAATCTTATTTATCGATTCATAACGACTTATGAATATAAAAATAAATTACACTAAAACAACTTTGAGTGTAATTTAACTTACAGAGATTCCCTAGACAAAAGTTTGGGAATTGCACTGGCAGAACTCCGACCTGCTAGCTTCAAGTTGTCGGGATCTCAGGGACCTCAAGGTTTCGCCAAATACTTAAAACTAAGGAAAAATGGGCTCGAAATTGAGAGAAACTCGAGAGAAACATTTAAAGGGTATGGGAATGGACTGAATTTTGACTACTATTTATAGTTGAATTCGGATTGCACGCCGCGTATATGTCCCCTGCTCGCCGTTCATTTGGTCGAAAGTGATGACATGTCGATTTCTGCATGGTGCCACGTGTCACATTTTAGGTGGAGTGACAGTGCGTGCGGCGCACTCTTTCGTTGCATGTGGGTGCGCTCGAAGAATCTATTTTTATTAGAAATATCGAGCTTTGTTTTCGATGGATTTTATATTCACGAGTAGCTATGGATGAGTAGGGGTGCAAACGAGCCAAGCTACTCGCAAGCCACTTGGGATCGGATCGTTAAAATCTCGACTCGAAATCGATTTTAAACGAGCCCGAGCCGAGCTCAATCTTAATATTAAGCTCTTTTATTAAACGAGCTCGAGCTCGAGCCTATGTCATTAAGCTCAATTAGGCTCGTGAGCCTAAACAAGCCTTTATATAATATAACTTATTATTATTTATATATATTAAAATAAAAACATATTAGGGGAATTATGGATTTAAGGTATTAGTAAACGTGCTCGAGCCGAGCTTAAACTTATCTAGGCACGTTAGAAAAAAAACGAGTCGATCCCGAGCCTGAGCCGAGCTTGTATAAATCTTTACGAGCTCGAGCCGAGCTCAGTACAAGAAAAGCTCGAATCGAGTCGAACTCGAGCTCGAGCCTCATATAACTTAAACGAGCCCGATCCGAGTCTGGCTAAGCTCGGGCTTGACTCACCTCGTTTTCACCCCTATGGATGAGATCTATAACTTTCATTTAGACTACGTCGGCTAGTTTTGAATTTATTTTTAAGGAAATATTTTTAACAAACTTAGACTGTTAAAGTTCGTTAAAAATATATAACTCTCTTATATGACATCCGTTCTTGACTATCTTTATATCAACGGATACGTATTAGGGAGATCATTAACTCTCGTTTAAATTGGTTTTCCTAACAATTGATCGATTCTAATTTCGGTGTATAAGTCGTATACTGATACGCTGAAATATTTGAAAAATCATAATTTCCTTTCACGAAGTCAAATTTAGGCGTTCTTTATATGTACGAAATCATTGTCACATATTATAACTCTGGTTAAGATTATTTATCTTAATTAATCTTCTATCAAAAAATCAAATTTGAATGCTTATAATATTTAAATTGACTAACCCGAATATGCGTGTGTTACAGTTAGTAACAAAGTTTCAGTTAAGGCTTATCAATTGTAAGATGAGTTTTTCGTGTATTGTGATTGGTCGCATGTGAATGTTTATCACGCGGTTTATATGCGGTTTACAATTATTTATTGACAATTTATTTTATGATAAATATAGTTGCAGTCAAATGTTATTTGGACATAGGATGACATATTTAGTGGAAACAGATGAGGTGTTTAACAGTCGTCATCATGACGGATGTGTGCGATCAACAATGATGAAAATTTGGAATTTTAATCATTTGCTTAGATATTTAAATACTTTGTACAATGGATAGGTTGTGCCAAGGAGAAGGAAAACGAGCATTTGGTTATTTCTTTGTATAATTCATCGGCCCCTAAATCATATCATCAGGTGATATGTTTTGTTATATGATTTATTGAAAATATATAATAAAAAAAAATATATTTTTTAATGATAGACATGTAGTGTTACATGAATTCACTAGGCACTAGGCCTTAGGCTTTTTCAATTATAAACTTTAAAATGTGCATAACCAATGAAAGTATTTAGCAAGTGACATGTGGCAAAGCCGAGGATCATGCTTAATCAGAAAGATGACAGTGGAGTTTCACGAAAACATGAAAGAGGAGTATCATGAAGACGTTACACACGAATTTTTTTAATCGAAGACATTATTTTATTTTATTTGTTTCCGCTATAGTTTAGAAAAAGTAACTCCTATAACTGATCCCGAGAAATATTGGAACGACTATTTTGTTATTTAAGTACTCCTCGAAAATTGAGGTGTTATTTGAATCTAATCCTTTAGACAAGATAAATACCATTTTCTCTTCTCCTTACTAATAGATAAAATAATTTCTTTCCTCCACTATTTAATCTAAATTAACCCTTGTATTTGTCTTGTATATACGTGTTGTTCATACGGATGACAATATCTTAACCATTTGCTAATATTAATGAGTTCGCAAAAGTTGGTCCGAAACCTTCGCTTTTACCTTAAACATGGAGACGAGCGTACACACAAAGGGATTTTGGATTTTATAAACGAGAGTTTAGGTTTCTGAATTTAATTGATGTTTTACCTTAAACCTGTTATGATGAGCATGCCCAATAAATATTGTTTTTCTTCCGTATTACAATCATAATTTTGACTTTTCTGTTTCTGAAATTCGTATTGCTTTTTTCTTCTCTATCGTCCTTTATCACCGAGGAGAGATGTAATAAAAGGCATTAATGGATGCAGGAGATAATGAGCTTGAAAAGGCAAGAAATAACCAGCGTACTAGACGGCGCACAAGCGCAGACATCAACTTTGGCCAGACAATTCCTGCTTCAAAGGAAACGTATGATTTCAAACTTATCCTTTTAGCATATAATACAGCTAGATCCAAACTATTTCTTTCAATTCTTCCGTTGATAATGGCTTCTCGTTATTTCATGTGTGAAGCAGACGAAATCCTAGAAGAAGAGGTCCAACCAGGCTCCATTTACGAGATCTACCACAAAAACCTTCCTCCTAGAACTCATCTTCAACTGAGATCCGTTCGCGTTTTTATGGTAATCAATCACTTCGTGAATCATTGACAAAAAACTGTTTTATTGATGGGATCTGACTATGTTTTCCTCTGACTGATGGATAATGATCATTTTTCAGGTGAGTGAGAAACAGATTTGAACGTCGCGATTAGGTATCCGAGCATTCTGTCATTACGAACTTCTTTCAGCCATGGAATCACGAAGATGTATCCTGCTTTAGATGAGACGTTTGTAATGGGAGTAAAACTCGCTGGCAAAGTGCTTTTCTGGCAAGTTCCATCTCAAGAGTTCGCGAGAAGAAGCATCTGCAGAATTTCTGGCTGGTTAACCCAAACACTCAAGTCGGGTCAGGTCATGCTGCTATGAAGATTGAAGAGATCGGATTGGAGAAGGAGCTGAAGTACAATGCGATGGTAAGGTGGGGTGTAAGAAGACAAGTTATGTTTATTGGAAGACACAAAGATACGAGCAAAACAACCCAGTCTTCTTCAAGCTTCGTTCTTGGCGAAGAAGAACTGAAAAATGAACAAGATGTTAACAATGGTGGATATGAGGAGGAGGAGGAGGAAGTTGATGATGAAGTGAAGAGTGACGATCATCTTAACAGAAGGTTGAAAAAAACAAGAAATTTGAGATAAAGAAGCGTGTGAAGCAAGCTAACAACCAGTTAGCTAGTCAATAAAAAACCCATGAACAAATGCAAGAAATTAGGGCTCATTAGAGACCCCACAGAAAGGTGGTCAAAGGAGAGGTATCTAGCGGCGGAGCTCAGTCTTCTAGAAGCTATGAAAGAGAAGAAGGCGATGATTGGGAATCCGATTACGAGACCTGCGCTTAGAGTTGAAGCTCGAAAGAGGATAGGTCACACTGGTAGCTTAGACCATCTTCTGAAAACCGTGGCAAACAAGGTGGCACTGGCGCCTGGTGGAGATTTGAGGTTTCGAAGGTCACATAATGTGATGGTGCAATGAAATATTTGGCTTGAGAGTGCTGACCTTCTAAAAAGTAAAAATTAGGAAAGACGCCGGAGTTAGAGATCCCTTCTGGACTCCGCCGTGGTTGGAATCCGGTGATTCTCCCATCCAGGATCCGATCATGGCAAAAGAACTTAATCACCTCAAAGAAGAAATTTCATACATCAAAAGGTATTAAATTTAATGGAGTTATTTTACTAAAGTATAATATGTTAATTTCTTTACGTTTGTTAATTGATAGGGAGTTTTTATCCAAGAAGCTATTTGAGGAATAAATAGCAAATCTTAGAAGCTAAGAAGAACATGATGGGCATTAGTTTTTATTTATTTATTTATTTATTTATTTATTTATTTATTTTATTTTATTTTATTTTTATTTTTTTATTTTATTTTATTTAGAGCATTGTTTGTGTGTATGATTAAATTAACAGGCTTATTAATTATGGAGTTGATTTTTCAAAGAATATAAAGGACCAAGATGAAAATAAAGCTATTGTGGTTTCTGAAGGTGTTGACACAAGTCCAAAGCAATTGACCAGTTTTTGTAATTCTTTGCTTCCTTCCGAGTCTGATGTAGATGACTCACGTGTGTCAAGGGTATACACCTTTTTTTACACTTTAATTTCTGCAAATATTTCCTTCCTTATTTACTCATGTTTGTTTTATTATATTTTTGGTAGGAAGAATGCATGAAAGAAATATTTTGAAGAAGGTAGAGGTGAGTCATACCCATACATGATTTAAATAACTATTAAAATAAAAAAATATACTATATCTTTTAAAATTATTATGTGGTCGTCTTTTTTGGGGGTTTAGCTTTCAATAGATGAATATCTAAAAAGAAAAAACAAGAAAAAGAAAATATTTGGCATACGACTTTTTTTTGATAACATGCATGTGGAGTAGTAAGAAAAAAAATTAGAAAATTTGGTTAATCAATGTAATTTGTATAAGAAAACTTGAAGTAATTATTGCTCAAAAAATAGTTAAAATAGATCTGTTTTTAACATCTAAATATGAAAATGACTTCAACGGTAAATTTTCTTATTCTCTTCCTAAATTTGAATTTCTGTAAGTAAATGTTAAATGATCAACAAGTTTAATTATTTAATTAAAACAGTTATAATATGCTTAACTGAGAGTTCTGCGTTTAATATCTTCTGAGATTATTAAGAGGTCGTCTATTTATTTTGTTGTTTACTTAATTAGCTTTCCATAGAAGAATCTTAAGAAACAAGAAAAAGAATATATTTGAATATTGATTAGTTGATTTAGATATATTGATGGTTCCTTCGTAATTAATTGCAGCGTTTTCTTATTAGACTTAATAATTAGATACTTAAGGTGCTACACGATTAGAAAATTTTGTTTAATCATTACATTTTTTTTATATATAAAACTTGAAGTAATTGATAATAATACTTAAATTAAAATAGATCTGGACTTGGATAATACAAGGATATTAATATGAAAATTATCATTTTATAACAAAAAATATACAACATGCAAATTTCAATTCGAGTAAAAAAAAAAAAAAAAAAAAAACTTATTTGTGAAATAAAAAGGTTTTATAGGTATATAATGGAGGTACGATCGATGGATGGTAGAACATGCATGTGAATGTAACATAGCATAACATTAATTTATGAGTTCATTTCCAATTTGCTATTTGTCTACATTATGATACGAGGCAATTAATACACATATCTAAAAATATGGTACAGCATTATAATATTAATTTTTTCAAGCGAATAAAAAAATGGATTAGTTTTTTAAACCTAAGCTTTAAAAAAATTATTTATTACCATGAGCTTTTATGATAATGATATGAACCTATATATTTTCAATTAAGTATCAATTGAAAACTTGTAAAAAACTCATAAAATACAAAATTAAAAACACTTTTATTTTGAAAAAAGAAAAAAGTATTTTATCAGAATAATAATCCAAAATTTTACTCTTAATTTGGGGTTACTTCCGTTTTCAACACCTTGGAGATGCATACGTGGAGCACCTCACGTCTCTTGCGATCATAACAGGTAATTTACAGATATGCCCTTCATTATGCCAAACCGACACCAAACCATATCTTGGCGCTCTAACTCTCGTTACAAATTAAACATCATTCTCTCTCAACGCAAACACTCTCCTTCCTTGTTTGATCAGGGTTTTTCTTTCAAATTCACATTAATGGATGATGCTTACGAGCGTTATATGGCATTGCGCATCATCAACATCAACTATGAGGAGAGAGATTTTCCGGCGATATGCAGGGACCTGGGAAACTTCATGGATGCATTTGGTCGACTTCCAGAGAATGTGCAACACAGGCTTATCCAAGATATTCGTCAAGTATTTCATGATCGGAGTTTGAATAGGTACATAATTTGTTATTTGGTTTGATCTAGTCATTTCAACTTCATTAATTTAATTATAATCGGAAATTCATTCGATCGGTTTATATTAAATGTTATTTGATTCGTTCTTCTACAGAATGCGGAACATTAGTTCGTTTGTGGCGGCAAATTTCTTTCTGAATTCTACTATGGAGACATTCGTGATTGAAGATGAAGCACAACAAAGGAGGATAACGAGTCTGGCGGAAGATTGCGGAATACAAATTGGCGTCGCACGATTTTATTTGAACACCTACAACCTACATATGGCGCAACAGCCTAATCCTATCGGTAATAATGAAATTCTAACTGATTGATCTGCTATGACTTCAGAATATCGACTCATTTTCAATTGATCGACTATAACTTACAGATCATACAGAAAGGCTTGATGAATTTGCGCTAACTCACATTTTTGGTTTCCTCGACCGCGAAAGTCTGTTAGCATGCACTAGAGTCTCCAGGTAAACATCATTACCTTTTGAAGTTGATGTTAATTAGCTTCTTTCTTTGATTAATTAGATCATTAACTTTGGATCATGTTTGACCTAGCTCTTATTAGTTAACTTCCATTTCACTGGTTTTAAACTAAAAACAGATGCAGAGTTTATTGAAACACGCAAGTTCGTCATCTTATTACCTTCATACAATATGCATTAATTCATTCTTCAAAAGTAATTCTAAGTACCAAAGTACATATATAAAAACCCTAACTACATTAGAGTTCAATGAACCAGTAGCAGTTTTTTTAAGAGGCCATGCCGGGAGGGGCAATGCCTTACTTTGTTTAGTTATTGCTGCTATGGTGTACTATTATTATTTTTTAGCTTACGAGTCTAATTTAATTAGTCTTTCAACTAGAACTAATGCTAAGAGTCAATAACTTTTCAGAATATTAACCCACCCTTAAAAATGAGAGCCCTCTCCCTGGCCTCTTTGTTGATCTTCTCTCTGTAACAACTCTTTAGGCACTTTCCTCTAGAATCAACCGGGCATATATATTCTTGGCTTATTTTCCTTTATGACTACTATGTTAGCACTATTATCATACTATTAAGCATATAATGTTTTATTTAATTGTAAATTAGTTCGATGTTATTATATTTACATTAGTATAATTGTTATATTTCTGTTGATTTTCATTAAGGTTTAAAATTATATAAACAAGAATTATGTATAAGTTTGCTATTATTTTTTCTTGATTTTGATTAGAATTTAATTTATATAAAAAAAATTTATTTATAAGTTTGCTAATGGAAAATCAATTTTTAAACATAAAAGTATGTAGGAGAGTAACTATTATACAATATATATGTTTTCTGTTTTTCTTTTATGGTTAGAATACAATGAACTAATATGCATTATGTTATACGCAGTCGGTGGAGGCGTCTATCAAGACATGGTCGTTTGTGGAGGCGTCTGAGGCAAAGAGATTATGAGTTGCTTGTTTCTATAAATCCGGCTATGTTTCTTCACGTTGTCAACCAAAATTTGGCAGGCACTTGGATGAGGAGGTACATACTCGAATATAATGGTAAGCATTCTATTTTTTAATTTAAAATGATGTTGTGAAAGTGAGCAAACACTACAACAAGCAAAAAAAAACATTTGTTCAACACATATATGAAAGTAAAATCTCCAGAAACAACTAAACAAGTAAGAATTCCCTTTACTAGTTCCTCTATAACCACCGTTTAAAACCGCCAAAACAGAACTATTTAAATTTTCTTTCTTAAAGTGCTACATACTTCTTTAAATATACACAAAAACATATCTAACTTGAAAGGCATATTATTGCGTATAGAGAAAAAGTAGCAGAGAAGCATCAATTAATTTTCTTTTATAACCCATAGAAAAAGTCAGTTCTTCATACATCAAGCGTCGTGGGATAGCATTCTGAAAATCGATTTTTCAGCTTTCTATTTTATAGACTGCAACAACATTCTTTTCACTTGTTCACTGCCGATGTGGGAAACCATTGCCTTTTGAAATTCACTTTTTGTTTGCATTTTATCCACTAAATATATTTTCAAAACCGGACCGACCCGTACTGACCGGTTCAGCCGGGATCGGTCTCGGAACCGGTTCTTAGAAGCCAAAAAATCGTTTGTCATGTGAAACGGTAAGAATCGGTCGGGTTGAAATGGTAAAATCCGGAAATTTAAAATATATATATATATATATATATATATATATATATATATATATATATATATATATATATATATATATTTTTTCTTAAGCCCAGATTGAGCTTGTTTGAAATTAGTCTCGAGCTTCTTCATGAGCTCGATTTGGCTTGTTTAGGCTCGGGTCATGCTTGTTAACAAACCGGTAAAACGACACTAAGCTTGATTAGGCTCATGAGCCTAAACGAGCCTATATATATAATATAATTTATTATTATTTTTATGTTAAAATAAAAACATAATTGAAGAATTAAGAATTTAGGATATTAGTAAACGGGTTTCTTAATGAGCTTGAAACAAGCTTAAGCTTATTTCGGTTCGTTAGACAAAACACAAGTTGAGCCGAGCCCGAGTCAAGTTGATATAATTCTTCACGAGCTCTAGCCGAACTTCGTACTATGAAGCTCGAATCGGTCAGGCTCGGGATCGGCTCGGCTCCTTTGCACCCTTAATCTTATTCTTGCAATTTCATGTATTTAATTTCCTTTAGGTTGTTCCAGGTTTATACAAGATAGTGTTTTAAATTTAAAAGATATTGTATTTTATTTTTAAGTAGATTTCTTATTATTAAACAATGTATAATGGTATTATATATATATATATATATATATATATATATATATATATATATATATATATACACACACACACACACAAACGTAAATTATGAAAATTTATAAATATATAGATAAATATTCCCAAAAAGTGTAGTTAGTCCCCAGTTGACTTATTAAAAAAATAGAAAATCGATGTAGTTTTAAGGAAAGAAATATGTTATAATCAATAAATCAATTAAACCACTAACAATCATTTGTGTGAAATTTATATATAGGTTATGGATGGGGCCGTATTTTGTCTCGTGATCGTGCTTGGTGCACGAGATGCCAGTGCCCCGTGTTGGTGAGAGAGCTAGCACAGTATAGTTGCATCCATGGGGAGGAGGCCAGGAGGCATCGCTGCATCCCATTGACAACAGAGCAGGTGGTGAACTATGTTATCAACATGGCCCAACCACACTAGATGCATTTTGATATTTTACTGTGATATGTTTTTTAATATCAATACCCTTATATTTTTTGTGAACCCTGAATGTTTTTCATTTTCATACGTATTAACTTCAAAAAGGATTTACAAGTATTAAATACGTACTTTGATGATAAAATTGTACGTGGTTAGTTTGGGATCCGCTATAATTGAATTCTAACTCGTTTACTTTGTTAGAGGGTGAGTTTCGAAAATGATTTTTTTAATAGTTTATTAGCTTATGTAGTAGCAAAAATTAAATTTTATTTAGTTTATATGGCAGCAAAATGTTATAAGTTGATAAACACTTTTTGAAGTGTTGGACAAAAACCAGTAGTTACCTAAATGAGCAAAAATGCAATGTTTATGTATGTTTGCCTAACCTTTTTTCAAAGATAATAATTTATCTGATCATTTATAATGATCTTTTTTTACATAAATTTACAAACATAACATACTTTTGTTCCTAAAGAAAGAAGCACTTGACATCAAGGCAACTAAGATTAAAGCTTCCACATCAAGGTAGACACGATTGAAGCTATCTCATGTATGTCCTAAAGTGAGGAGTTTGGTATTTTTAGGCCAACTCTAACCATCCACCATATTATACTATTTTTGTGTTTTTGGGGACAAGAATACGACCAGCCTTTATATTTAGCACCATTTTGTATCGGCTCTTTTTTAACACCAAAAACGCCTCTAAACCCCACCATTTTAGAGGTTGATTGGAATTCAAACATCATTTTGGTGCTAAACAATCACTACATCAAACACATGTTTCTACATTTGACAGTGAAATTGTATGTCAATTTAGATCATCGATAAGCTAATTTAGAAAGATTAGAAATTAACTTAAGAAAAATTTTCAAAAATGGTCCATGTGGTTTTCAAAAGGTATCAAGTTCAAGATAACGTCCGTTGTCGTTAAGGGAATATTTCAAAAGGTTTGTTTTAACATTAGTTAGAAAATCTATGTTTTACTTGAAACGGGCAAACAACGGATTATAGTGATTGAATTCTTTGATTATTGCAGAAAACTTAGATCATGTTGTTGTGGCTTTGAATCTTTGATATTTGAAATCATAAATTATTGTGATAGACAGAAAGCTCTGATGATTGAGATATTTTTAGACATGTCATATGTAAATGACCATAAACTTCCTAGAATGAAAGCATGTAATGGATGGTCGTTGTAACTTGGAAGGGGTAGTTTTGGAAAATATAAGAGAATCTATGTAAAGTACTGTTAAAATAGAATATGTAAAATAGTGTCAAAATAGAATTTAATTAAAATGTATTTATTATTATTTTTTAGTTATTTTGTATGGAGAATGAGGTTTAAAACATAATAAAATATTAAAATAGACTCATAAAACAAGCGGTAAGAATAACTTAAATGTTTATGATTTTTCATATAATGCCCAACATTAACTTTAGTTTTTGTAATTTAACATTTAATAACCATGTCATCAAACATTTTTTTTTCTGTTTATAACAAAAATACATTGCTTTTTGTTGCGTTTATAAGACCATGGCATGTGACCTGATTGCAAACAGAAGCAAATTATTTTTTTATGTTTGGAACAATAATACCATCTTACTTCTATTTCTTACCACTAATATAGAGTGCATTCTATTTTATGCCGACAACAACTTACATATATTTCATTTGACCTTTTGAAAAATAAAACATTTATCTTAAAAACATTGTAAATTGCCTAAAACAATTTTTTTTTGAGAAAAGACAGTTATTTATGAAACTTGAGGGTTTTCTTGACAAATTGCAAACAATGTTGCAGGCTACTTCGGTGCACATGTATTTATGTGAAGACCAAACCAAATAGACTATTACTATTATGTGTTTTAACGTAAAGAACAATAAATTATTTATTTACTTTCCTATTTTCTGAATATCGATATACATTGTATCTCATTTATCTTAACTAAGACATAAAAATATTTTCTACGTGGCATGTGTTATAACCTATGTTCTTTTTTCTTCCAAATGGATTTTGTTTCTTTTGTTAACATAATGTATGTATATATACAATTGTTCTAGGCCATTTTATATGTTTGGGCTAGACACACACCTTCGTGTCAAAGAAGACGAAGAAGTTTGTATTTTTATTTGCTCACTATACGTTATAACATTCTATTATTACCTATTCTATGCATAATATTATATTTATAAGAATTTTATATAGGACACATAAAGACATTATAAACCGTTTGGAGGCAAGAAGTTAACTTCGTCTGATAACTGAATCTCATTGCTTTCAACAAAGGCAATTCCATGTAGTTGTTCGTTTTGCATTAGCATTAATAAAAGTCAAGGACAATTATTATCAAGTGTTTGATTATACTTGCGTAGACTGGTGTTCACTCAGGGTCAATTATATATCATTGTTTCTCGCGTCATAAGTAAAAAATGCTTTGAGGTACTCATATGTGATGAGGATAGTAATCTAACTAATAAAACAAAAAATGTTGTCTACAAAGAGATCATTCAACAATTATAGATATTCTGACATTTCATTGTTTTTTTTTTTTTTTTTTTTTTCTAACATTTCAATATTACTAAGAATGCTAATTTTGCTTTTGTTACTTTGTTATTTTTTTTAATATTATGTCAGCTCATTATACCTCTAGATGTATTTTTTTATATGTTCATCTGCATTTTACACGGGTCATAATCTAGTTAAAATATAAAATATAAGCTTTGAAAATATTGATTTATATATTTTTTTCCAAAAACGTTAAGGTAGTTCACTTAAAAGATTTAAGATTGTGAATAATTTTTATTTCTATAAAACTTGTTAAAAAAAATTTAGGCGGGTCAAGTGACACACCTTCGTTAAACTTAATTGGTCTCGCCACATGAGTAAGTCTATGGTCATATGAGTTTAGCAGTGCGAAAATTTGAACATGAATCAATAGTTTATCCATTATATTTATCAATTTAGAGAGGACAAACAAAGCAAGTTAGAAGACTTTTCCGTTTGATTTATTTGTCTTGCAAATTGCATAGAAGATAGAAGACTAGAAGAGAGCAAAGAATTAAAGAATCCACCTTGATCATACTGCTGAATTTGAGTTTGGTTGCTAATTAATGAATATAAAACTTGGGTTTAATAATAGATAGTTGTGTTTAAATTTTAATAATAGGCAGTTGGATTGGATTGGATTGACACGGATTAATGGTTGTAGTCTTTTATCTAAGATCTATCCAAATTTCCCATTCCGAATATTACCGACTTTAAAAAAGGTTTATATAAAGTTGTCTAACAATCCCAACAAAAGAAAAGGAGTTACAACCTACAAGGTCCTTAAACAATACCGATAAACAATAATATTTTAATAAGTAATTAACTTTTAATGCTTATAAATTCTCTAAAACAAAGCTCCATATAAACCCTATTTTAATTAACCCTAGACTTATATATAGCCGGCTTTGTTCCTCTTCCTCGTCATCGGCAGAAGCTGCAACATACCATCGTAGATCAGCCTCTACTGATCATCGTCGACACAAGCTTCAAACTTTTTTTTCAGAAAACGAGGGATCTGTATCACTACTCCATCAGCTCCTGTTTCCTTGATTAATTCCTACTCCTCAGTCTGTAAGTCTCGATAATCTCCTTTCCTCTTATCTCAGTCTTCGTTGATATCCTCTCTTCAATGTGTTGATGTTTTCGTGGTTTATATCTGGTTAGTTGGGACTTGGGATGGGTCCTCCTCTAACAGTAACTCGTTGTGTTACGTTGCAGCTTCTGAGAATAAAGATGAAATACATGAAGAAAGTAGCTTCACCAGTTGACATGGAGAAGCTCCCAGGCGACGTTTTATCAAATATATTCATCCGCTTGTTAGCGAAACAGCTTGCTCAAATGAGACTCGTGTGTAAAACTTGGAATGCTCTCTTGTCTGAATCCTCCTTTATAAAATATCACCTCCTTCATTCAATCCATAACAACAACAAGAAGGATGAGATTCTCTTGTTCTTTCAAAAGGCAGTTTTTCCTGACTTTTATTCTGGTCGTCTGGGTCCATTAACGGCACGCTCCACTCGTTCTCCCCGTCTCGAACTCACTGATTTAACCAAACTTGAATTCCCAATTAATCCCCAACATGAAGATCCTTTGATTGATGTCATTGGGTGTGTGAATGGCTTAATATGCTTTTCTTACGCAACAGAGCGTGATTATAATTATTTCATTCGCATATGGAATCCTTCTCTCTCGGTGTCGTTAACTCTCCCCCCATCTCCTTTTTCCTACAATTCATGTTACCATCTGGGGTTCGGTTTTGATCCCAAAACCGATGATTACAAAGTTGTCAATCTTGCAGGCTTTCACCAAAAACCAACACAACAACAATGTGAGGTTTATAGCATGAAAAAGGGTTCATGGGAGTTAATATCTCAAAAAGTTCCTTCCCACATCAAAGGTTTCATCCACCAGAACGAGGTTTGTTTAAATGGCCATATTCATTGGCTTTGTGTTACTGATTTGGAGCTTTGGCCACGACCGCAGACCATATTGACATTTGATTTGAGTGCAATGACATACGGTGAGATACCTCTTCCAGAGTCTATGCTGCCACTACATGACCATCGATACCGCTTTAATGTGTTGGGAGTTTTGTCCGAAAAGCTTTGTTTGATGTCGCGCATTAGTTATGGTCAATGTGATGTGTGGGTGATGGATGATGACGATGACTCATGGGTGAAACATCATGTCTTTTCCCAGTTTAGTGATCGTATAACTCCATATGGATTCACATCACACGAGGAGTTCTTTTTTCAAGTTGACGAAGGTTGTCGTTTTGCTTTGTATGATCCAAATGCAGCCAAGATTAAAATCTTCAAGATTGAGATGAGAGACCCACTTGATAGCTTAATAATTTTCAAATATGTGGATAGTCTTGTTTGGATAGCAAGATGCTCAGTTTCTTAGTTATGTTTAATTAATTAGGCCAAGTTTCCATTTTCAGTTTCTCTATATTGACATTGTGGTGTGATATGTTTTTCTGTTGCTGCTATATATACATGTATGTAGAAAAGTTTTAACATATTGTTTTTTTTTTTTTCTAAACTAAGTTGGTATTTATTGTTTCAGTTTCTAATGCTCTTTCCCATAAGAACACTCGGTGTGCAGTGTACCACACAGTACGCACGGACCCCCCAAGGAAAAATGTCCGCACGACCCCCCAAGAAAAATGTGGTATGCTTGCGGCAAACAATGTTTTAACAACCGGTTTGAACCGGCCGGTCGAACCGGGAATCGGGGAAGTGAACGGTTCAACTATTACCGGTTTTATGTCTATTTCTGAACCGGATTAAACCGGCCGGTTTTTACAAAAATCCGGTTGAACCGGTTCAATTAAACCAGTTGAACACGCTAAATTGAATAAAAACATATGAAATCGAAACCTTTTGCATAATAAATTTTGGTGGTTTTTTCATATTTATTAAAATTTTTTGAATAAAAACATATGATAAATATTATGAAGTTTTTTGATACATTTATATTCATCTAGGACTTTATTTGCTTTTTAATGCACATGGATTGATATAAAACTTATGGTTATGAGATATTTTAATGTACTTAGAATGATCTACAACTTCTTTTCATGTGTATTTTAATGTTTGAACTTGTGGACATCATATTCTTGATTTGTTTATATAAGTATGCGTACGAAAATACAAAAAAAGATGAAAATTATAAAAACCGGTTTACTCAGCGGTCGAACCGGTTGAATCGGAAACCGGTCATCATTCCGGTTCAACTAAAAAACCGGTTTTTAAAACATTGGCGGCAAGTCAAACTTTTGTAGCACCCAATTTTTGAAATGTAGCCGTTTGTGGTCGTTGGCAACGGCTAGAATATGAAAATTAATTAATTTTTTTTTTCAAAATCACTATAAATATATCACTTTCTTCTTATTTTTCACACCAAATCATTTCTAATTTATATAACACTAGTTATGATACTAGTGTATCATACCATGTCGATTGAAAAAAAGTTAAATAACAAAGTGTAAATATTAAGCATTCTTAAAGTAAAATTTCAAAACTTAGCAATATGACATATTTCCAGTGTTGCTGATATATAGAAATTTGAAATTTCCAAAAAACCACCTTGTCAAAATTAGTATATAACCGAAAAGTATTTTGTATTGGATTGGTTCCTTATATATAGAAATTTAAATTTTATTTAAAAGACATACATGAAGTGACAAAATTAAGGTTCCATATTGTTTTAAGCTACATTCAGTGAAGATTACAAAATTTTAGATCATTTTAATAACATTTATAAATACAAAGGTTTAGTTCAAATGCATATTATGTTTCACATATGCAATGCCATGAAAGTAGGGTAGAGTTAGGCCCCGTTTGATAATTGCTAACTGAAAAAGTATTGACTGGGAAATGTCTGTCTGAGTAAGAAATCCTGACTGAGTAAGAAATCATGTTGTTTGATTGTACATCTGACTGAATGTGCTAAGTGATGAAAAATGACCATTTTACCCTTCTGTTATATATAGTGATGAAAAATGACCATTTCATAGCTTACATATATACAATTTGAGATTTCATAACATCAGAACAAAACATCATATAAAAAATCTAATTTCATAGCTTATACACCCAAAAAAATCAGATTGCATAGCTTATACAAAGAAAAAAAAAACTCTGATTTCATAATCTATTACATACATTATACACAATTTCAGATTTCATAGATTATTCGTGCACAATTTTAGTTTTCATAACATTACAACAAAAAGGATTCGGATTATGTATGGGAAAAGAGGAAAGATTCCTAATGAAAGTTTGACATATTACATAACATACCAAACACAATTGTTTTTTCATTTGAATATTTGAAGCACATATAGGGACGATTCAAGATAAAGGGTTGTAACCTAACATTAATTCAATTAAAGCATATTTAGAGGGGACCGACCCATTAATTCAATTAGCAACAGTAAGGGGCTCAATCATCGACCAAGAAGATGGAGTTTTGACTAAATAAAGTCAAAATCGAACTTCGATTTGAACAAAGGAGGGCAAGTACCTGTGTGATGGACGTAAGGGGAAGAATAGATTGGTGATTGGGATGGCGATCTTGCAAGCTGCTGGAGAAGACGAAGATCCGACTGGGAGGGCTGTTCGATGTTGATGGAGACAGCGATTGGGAATGAGCTCTTCGATGGAGGTGACAAAGGAGGCGTCTGATTTTGGACACAATCTCTTTCAGGTCACGAGAAAAATTTTAGAGGGCAGGATGGTCTTTTGGGCGAGTCAGCAACATCTTCACAGCTGAGCGAGTCATGCATTTGGGCTAGACAAGCTGACTGAGACAGCTCGTATCAAACACGAAAATCTGACCAAGAAAGCTGATTTATCTGACTCGGTATGGGTCAGATGGCTATCAAACAGCCCCTAAGAATAAAACTGCAACTCATCTGTGAAGTTTTGAGTGGGTAAATACTTAACATTAATAAATGAAATTTCTATTGACAAAAATAAATGATCAAAAATAACAAAAGTGCATTAAAAGCAAACTAATATATAGAAAGCACATTTTCTAGAATACAAAATATTGTAATTTAATTAAAACTAAGAACTATTTAAAAAAAATTGTGTCATTGCAAATTACATAAACAAAAATGGGTAAGGAATGAAAATAACAAATTTGACGAAATTGCGATCATTCAAGAATAGTCCATTAAAAAACATTCATTTTCTTCAATCTAATTGTCAAATCCAAATCTTAACAGCTAGAAGTAAGCCAGTGAAGAAATTGTTGTTATGAAGAAGATTAGTACAAACCAAAAAGTTACAAAGCTTGAAGTAAAATGCAAGAAATAAAAACATAAAACTTATTTGTAAGTCATTAAGACCTCGTGGAGCAACATATTGTGTTGGAAACGAATATACTTTGCAAAAATCTAAATATTGTGTTTTCTTTTAAATATCAGCAACTTTAGTATACATCCGAATTACACAAAGCTATTATATTTATTATTTGAGTTATCAAACAATTTCAACAACAATAATCAGAAATCTTTTCGTCACATATATGAAAACTCCACATTTACCAGAAATATTTGTCTCATATATCTGAATTTTAAAAAATCGTTTACTTAGAGGTCTTTCATTTTCAGAGGACCTGTTGTCGAGTTCTGTTTGCTTCAGATTTCTTTAGGTGAATTAAGCAAATATGTATAGGAAAAAAGGAATCACATATTAAAATAGTTTACCATCCACTGCTTCAATCATCAATCCAATCGCATCCTTCCCATCCAATTTCTGCACAATTGGCAAACTAAGTAAAAAATACTAAGAGCATTTCCAACCCACTCTCATTCTCCATTTTTCCCCCATTTTTTCCGTTCTTTTCCAACCCTCCCCATTTATTCCCTTATTTTGGAGGTTATGAATAGCATTGCACCAAATATGGTGTTATATTATTCATTTCTCCCAAAATGAAGATGAACTTTACGTTGTCGGTTTTAGTCCCTTTGTTATATATTTATACATTTTCTAGTTCATTTTTACCTACTAATTATTATTTAAATATAATATTTAATACTTATAATATTTTGTTATATATTAAATTATATTAATTAATTATAAATATAAAGTTTGTTTTTTGTTCATCAAATTCGTATAATATTTTAAATACATATTGAAATTTAAAAAAACGACAACTTATTTCACAAAAACTTATAATTAAAATATACATTACAAACACGATACCATATGTTATTAAACATATAGTTAACCTATATATTACAATAATAATCTAATAAAAACCAACAAGTGACAATACTATTATTTATTTATTTAATATTTATTTAAAAGTGTGTATGTGTAATATTTTTAGAAATGCATATATAATATTTATTTATTTATTATAAATATAATCTTTTGTATTTAATATTAATGTAATGAAAAAAATATAGATTATATATTTGTTAAAACTAAATTAGTATAGGGTGTGTTTGACAATCTATGTAAGTTGGAATAATGAAATATATTTTTTGGGGGTAAAAAATAGAGTAGGGTTGGAGATGAAACACTATTTGTCTCATTTTTACTGCATTTTTTTTGGGGGTGAGGGGGGGGGGGGGGGGGGGGGATGGAGGTGAGTTGGAGATGGTCTAAGGGGACAAACAAAGAAAAGAGAGAACATGAAGATAAAACCCCCAAATAGCCCCGGTCTACGATGTGGTTGCTATTTAGCACCTAATTACTCCAAAATTGTCAAACCTGGTAGAAATCCCCATGTCTATAAACTTGTTGAAATCCTCTTTTCTTGATGAATCATCGATGATTCACATCTTTAGTTAACGAGAGATAAATGGAGCGAGAAAGGATTGACGGAGTGTGAGATAATATCGAGAATGATATAGAACATATTTCTTCTTCTTCTTCTTCTTCTTTTTGAGAATTTCATATATGCATATATGTCCCTCTTAAACTTCAAAATATCATATTTGCCCACTTTAATTTCTAAATATCATATTTACCCTTCATAAACCTTCAAAATATCATATTTGCCTAAATCCCTTTTTATAATGGTTTTAATATTCTATAATCATTTTTTATACCTTAAAATTATTATAATAATTCAAAATTTTAATCATATTAACCTTACGTCTATGAAAATGGAATGTGAACTTCTAAATTGTTGAAATGTCGTCCTCTTAACAAACAAATAGATTCATCTTCAACCCTCTCTATGGAATGTATATTTTGATAGTTTAATTTTTGTTGTTGATTATTATCATGTTATAGATGGAGGATATTTTAGATATTACCATTGATATTTTAATGTTTAAAAAGTATATATATGATATTTAAGAAGGGCATATATGATATTTTGATGTTTAAAAAGGACATATATGATATTTGAAATTTTATGAAGGGTAAATATGATATTTAGAATTTTTATGCCGGGTAAATATGATATTTAGAAAATAAGTTGGATAAATATGATATTTTGATGTTTAAGAAGGGCATATATGAAATTCTCCATTTTTTTTAATAAGAAGTAAATGAAAAAATGAGATTACTGAATGAAGAGACATCAAGGTATTAAAATGGTATTAAAAGGGACCGATTAGAGGGTGATAATTACCTGTTAATTTTATTATTTTAAAAAGTAAAAACTCTTAAAAAGTGAAAGTGGAAAACATGTTGGATTAGTGTCTAAGCCCGTAACTATATTTGGTAAGTATTTGACCCGGTTGTGCATGATCCTTTTGGGTTGCTTTCACTAAAGCAACATGATAGGATGATTTATGAATAAAGAGGTTATTATGATTTATTAGTATGTTATATGAATAATATATTAAAAAAAAAATCATATAGTTTAATTAATATTAGACAAGAATTAATTAAAAATTAATTATGTGGCTAAAAGAGATTATGTAACATCCTGCTTATTTATTAGATAAATAAATAAATTAATGAACGAGTAGAAGCCCTAAAATAAATAATTATATATCAAATGATGGTCTCATGGAGCTAATTGTCACACACTAAGAGATTGGGGGTTAAAAGTGTAAAATCCGGACTTAATTTGTTAGTTTTATGGACGACAGGGACTAAATGGAAATTATTGGGGCTTCATTGAAGAGATTTTGGAGTCCTAGGGGATGTTTGGTAAATCAGGTATAAATCAAATATATGGATTCATAATGCCATCAGAACATTACTTCTAAACCTTGAGTATTTTACTAAGGATTAAGTACTGACATTTGCAAGAATGTGTAGTGACTAAAATGAAGTAAGAAGACTGAAACAAGGAGAAGATAATTTGATCATGAATGTTAAGTCCTTGCTACTATACATGGGATCAAAAGACAACTCTTTTCTTAAATGTTTAGTCTATGGTATTATAGTTGAAATTGTTTATACTATGATTCATAAGATAGTTCTGACTTATTTAAATGTAGAGAATTCTAACATGTTAAAAGAAAGTTAGGAAATCTATGAACCTAGTATAGTAACAATATTTCAAAGTTGATTCAAATATTTAAATAAGATGTACTATTGTGAATATTTGTTGATGTTAGTTCAACTAATGGATCGTTCAGATTGAACATAATAAGTACTTATTCAAATACATCCAAAGGTTTGGGTAAACTGTATTTATGGAATCATAGTCTTGAATACACAAATGAGAAATGCATTACCAAGTATCCTGTTGGATCAAATTTTGGATATCATATAACCTCAAGTCTTATGATAAATGAAAATCTTATTTATCAAGATAAATGATGAATACATCACTGAGAGATGTGAAAGTCTGTTGGAATTAGTTTGCACTAATGGATCGTTTATATTAACCATGATACATGGTAAAACCAACTTCGTATGAACATGAGTCTGAAACCTTTCAAGTGTTTAGAGCTCTCATAAAGCGAGGTTAAGAATCAATTGAGCAATAGGATGAGACACTCATAGTGAGCATCTCAATCCAAAACCTTATCGATCATCTAAGTGATTGTGAAATAGTTTCACGATTAGGTAGAGACACAAATCATTAATTGATATTGTACTTGATGAGTCACACTATGGTTACTAACAATTCATGGATTGTATCATGAATAGTGTTACGAGAAGTCCTTTAGTCTTGTACCAACTGAGAAAGTTCATAAAACACTCTATGATATTTGAAGTGGGATTCAATCCTCATTACTACATATGAAAGTCTTTGATTATGAGGCTTACGCTCATCGTGAAGCGCTCGACAATCTAGAACATTGAACATAGATGTGCTATCTCGTTGGAGAACCCATCAATCATTTTGGATAATTGTTTAATAATCCTTTTGAGAACAAAATATATGTTGTTTGAAGGGCAGTCTTCCAAGAGAGGGAGATGATTTCCAAAAGGGTTAGTGGGAGCCATATTGATCTTGATAAGATTCGAGAGTCAACCAATGAAGAGCATAAAGTTGGACATAGCATTCAATTCGAGATTGAAAGAGCTATTAAGGAAACTGACATACCTCCATTTCTTCCTTATAGATCTAATAGATGACATCATATAATAGTTTATATTACTACGGTATGTGAGTCATTGGTAGATAGCAATCAGAGTGTGCTGGCTATCGGAAGCTATGGTAGGCCCTAAAGGCTACAACATGGAAGGAGGAAATGGAGTGCGAGATGCAGTCTATGTGTGTGAAAACTTGGTAGATCAAGAACTTGGCCTTAACTATTAGGTATAAGTGGATCTTTAAGAAGAAACAAGCATGGATAGGGACAAACACATATTCAATCCATTATAGGTTGTGAAGGATGTGTAAGCTTAATAAGTTCATTTATGGACCGAAATAAGCATCTCGCAAGCAGGATCATTATTTCAATGAGAAATTTCAAAGAGTTTGAATTTAGAGAAATAAAGATGAGCCATACATATGTCAAATCTAGTGGGAGTAATTGGAATCTTTGTTTCAATGAGAAAGTTCAAGGTGTTTGAATTTTAAGAAACATAGATAAACCATATATATGTCAATGCTAGTAGGAGCATTGTAGTCACCCTTTTATTATACATAGACAATGTATGGTTCATAGGAAACTAAATTCTAACTTAGCAAGTGTAAAAGCTAGGTTTGGTATGGGAATTGCTTCGCTATGATATACATGGGAGATACACCACACGTACATAATAAAGATATATGGAGATAGATCAAGGTGATTCGTTTGATGAGCCAAAGTACATGGAATGTTGAGGAAACTCGACATGTAGAACTCAAAAAGGAGTTTGTGCTTAATATGGCTTGACATTGAGCGATGCTAGTATCCTAGTTATACTTAGATGTTATGAGTCATGTCCCACATGCTTTGCTATGGGATCGATCATATATTCCATGACATGTACCAGATCTAATTACTCGTATGCCTTGAGCATGACAAGTTAGATTAGATCAATTTGATGAGAATCAACAAATTAAGATCAAGAACATTCTTATGTGTCCTAGGAGGATAGAAGAAATGATCTTGACAATATGGAATATATCATTGTAAAAGTTACATTGATGCTAAGTTCCTCATTGATAAAGACGATTAAGATTGCAGTCAGAATTTCTGAATTTGTGCTTTTATTGAATGGTGATGTATTAGATTGGAAGAGTACCAAGTAATACACCATAATGGATTTAACAAACTTAGAGTATATTGCAGTTGGCTAAATTGCAAAGAGGACAATATTACCGAAAGAGATTAATTAGTGACATCCTTGTTTAAATTCAATCATTGATGGTCCTTTTGAAGTTTCTTGTGACTATAAGGGTGAACTTACCTCGAGTATGGACCCCAAGTCACACAAGCTCACACGAAACATAGTGTAACGCCCGTGTTTTTAGGATAGACATTAATATTGATGTAATAGTCTAGGTTAACCCTTGTAACTCATTTTGAAATAATAGAAATGTATTATTTGAGTATTATGTGTTTTATGCTTAATTATTGTGACTTAATTGAATTAAGGATAAAATAAACGTTAAAGTAAAATAGTGGATAAACCCAATATCAATGAAGTAAATTGTAGTGGTCGTGACAAGGCTTCCGGATATATAAAGAATGCCGAAATTCGAGTTATAACGAAGAAGTTATGACATGTCGAAGTTTCACGACAGATCCGATACGACACTACGTGACGTAAATAGCGAATTTATGATAGAGCGATATTTAGTCTTAGTGATCTAAACGAAAGTCGTAGAATATGTTAAACCGAGAGCATACATAAAAAGAACGTCCAAATCTGACTTCGAATGAGGAAGTTATGATTTTTCAAAGTTTCAACTTAGCAGTATGCAGCCCAAAGTTCGAATATGCGATCGATTGATTTCTAGCCGAAAAATCTAAACAAAAATCGAAGATCTTGTCGATAGTAGTCCAACGGTAAAAAGACAGACGAAAACGGACGTCAGATGAAGAAGTTATGAATTTTTAACGGAGTTTTTCTGTCCCGGCCTACTAAAAATAATATAATAAAAATTAAGTCAAAATTTGACAAATGAGTCTAAACAAGAGTTGTAGAGCATAATCTCACCTACGCGTGGATATAAAGAACGTTGAAAACGGAGCTAGTATGCGAAAGTTATGAATTTCTAAAGTTCGAGACGCGCAAAATAAGGTTTGTCAGAGGGGCACGCCCCGTGTTCGTTTGCTAGGCCTGGGTTGGGCCACGTCGATGATGAGTCAGGCAACGTCGATGATGAGTCGGGCCACGTCGATGATGATTCAAGTGGATAAAGGATAGGGATCAGACCCCAATCCTATGCGCAACGTTCGGAGGAACGCCCAACGTTCAGGGAACGCGCAGCATGCCTGGTAGGAACGCGCTACGTAGCGAGGGTCAAGATACTCCTATAAATAGGATGCAAGACCTCCGGGTTTTTTCTCTCAAGTTGTTTCCCTTCACCCTAAAACTTTCTTTCAACTTGCGAGAAATACCCCCGAAGCCCCGGTATCATCTCGACACCCGAAGCTAGCCTCGAATCCTTGAAGATCTCGGGAAACAGAGTTCTTGACCCGAAACTCTGCCCGCGAGAAGCCCGGTTTTTGTGAAGGTCTCTCGGTTTCACCGAAGAAGTACTACTTGAAGAGCCATAGTGCTGTCCGACAATCGTCTTAACAAGTGAGTGCATAGTCTCTTTCATAAACACAATTTTAATACAAGTATTGTTTGAATGTATTAAGTATATGTTTTGAGAGAGTGTATAATCCCTTTCTTCTAACATATAGGTATGAAGTATCTTCTATAGAATACATGATATGTGTGTGTGTATATATATATATATATATATATATATATATATATATATATATATATTATCTGTGTATTTGGAGTGAGTATTGAATGAATATTTTATACAGCTTTTAAGTTGTATATGAATGTATAAGTATATTTTTATCTACTAAAATGTTGGGTAAAACATGGGTAGATAGTTGAATTGTGATAAAATGATGAGAGGCGTCGATGTTGTTGCTGATTCAATAATCTAGCGGAGTTTAGATGACGACCACAGACTTTTCTAGACAATCTAGTGGAACCCTGGCAGGCTCACCACCTGTAGGTGTTAATGAACTTGAGTGTTCATTATTGTACTCCATTCCCCACACGGTTGCCTTGTTTGACATATATTGTTCAGGAAACCCCGAAGCATGTGTTGTCCCCCCGATGAAAATCCTTAGACTAGGTCCCTTGTGATAGTTGTTTTAGGGATGTAAAGTGAGGATAACGGGAATGAGTAATTGGGTTATTGTTGGTTGATGAAATTAATATAATTATTTATTGTGGGTTGAAAACCCTATATGCTCACCAGGCTCCCAAGCCTAACCCACTCAGTTTTCTTTGTATTCTAGGAAGTGGCGCGAGAGTGTAAGTTGGATGACTTGTCAAGATATTTTGATTATAGGCCTGTTGTGTATATAATTGTTGTGAGGATTATAATGTGTCGTTTATGCTTTTGGTCTGTATCGGAACATGACATCTCGAGTTTTGTTATATAATGAAGACAAAATTGCAAAAATGGTCTGTGTGGTATGCATTTTTTTGGGGTTTTAGTCCAAACCATGACTTTTTTGGATTGATGGTCCTTTTGAGCTAGTTTCGTTGCGTTTTTAGTCCCTCCAAATAGTGAAATGACTATAATACCCTTAGGGTATTTATTTTCTATTTTTCTTTCATTTCTTTTTAAATCTAATACTAATTTATTTATTTTAATAATAAAAAAAATAAGAAGGGGCCCACCCTCTCTCTCTCTACATTGTATACCCATAAGTACACTTTTTTCTTCGTCTTCTTCCTATTTCCTCTACATATTTTTTCATCCTCATGTTCCGGTGTATCAAATCTCAAATCTCCACAACAATTTACTCCTTGAATTATCCAACATATCATTAATCTATAACATCGATTTTCCTAAGCATACTTGTGGACATTTGAATCTGTTGGAGCATACAACATCAAGAAAAACGCAGTAAACCATTTGATTATTCTTACAATCCAATTTCACCACATGAAGAACAACCAATAAGAATGGCCCAAAAAGTTGATTCTTAAAACAATTTCAATTGGAGATACTCAAATCGATTGTTTAGATGATTCTACCCATAATAATCCATCTAAACTAACATTAAATTTTTGTGTAAAATATGGAAAAGACTCAAGAACACCAAGAATGAGAAAAATCCTAAAATCAAAACAAAAATGAACATATTCAATCCAAAAAAAGAAATCGATTGATGATATCGGAGCACAGCTACCTACAAAGACTACAGTCGATTATCAATTTAGGAACGATGGGATGCGATTTTCTTTTGTTGCCACACACAAATACAAATTAGGGAGGTTCAGATTGTAGTGAAGGATGTGTAGGAATGGATCTATTAGAGAGAGAGAGGAGGAGGAGGAGGATAGCTTGAGAGACTATGCTAATGATTTTGGATCTTTTGTTACCCTTCCTCCTCCGCCAGTGAACGACTTGCCCACCAAATTCCATCAAGATGTGTGCTTCTGGTATGTCATCTTCGCTGTTAGGCATAAACTCTCCACACCCATTGAGGGAGCTTGAGTGACGATTCTAGAAAGATTTGGACTCGGATCAAGATTTGAATTTCTTCTGGGTCTTTTCTTAGCTTTCGATGTTCTTTCTGGAACCTGAATCTGTGATATTCGTCTCCCCAATGAAGATGATTTGGGGTTTTATTTCTTTTGGTGTTTGGGGTTTTAGTATTTAAAATCTCTCTAATTTTTGCTAATCCTACTGCAACATGAGGATAAAGAAATATGCAGAGGAAATAGGAAGAAGATGATGAATAAAAGTACATCTGGGTATACGGTGGAGAGAGAGAGAGGGGGGTGGATCCTTTCTTATTTTTTTATTATTAAAATAAATAAATTAGTATTAGATTTAAAAAGAATGAAAGAAAAATAAAAAATAAATACCCCAAGGGTATTACAGTCATTTCACTATTTGGAGGGACCAAAAATGCAACGAAACTAGCTCAAAAGGACCACCAATCCAAAAAAGTCGTAGTTTGGACTAAAACCCTAAAAAAATGCATACCACAGGGACTATTTTTACAATTTTGTCTATAATGAAAATACATTTCTTTAAGAAATGCTTTGGTAAATCTTATTTTATCATATTTCGTTTTGGAAACAAATTCCGCAACTCTTTTAATCAAATGATTACTCTGAAATTATTTTAAAAGCATAAATTAAATTGGTCTTTTCTAGCCGTGAATTTGGGGATGTCATAGTTGGTATCAGAGCATTAGTTTAAGCGAACTAGGAGTTTGTAGGATTTGTAGACTTAAACTTAGAATGCTAAGTGAAGATTGTGAGATGAGTGTCTGTTATATTTTAGACACGAGTACTAGTTTATTTTAGGAAAGTTTCCTAAAATGATTTTATGTGCTAAATGTTATATGTTTGCCATATATGATATTAATTTTTCGGATCTATGGTTTGTTGCCAACCGGATCTGGAAACCTTATGTGTTTAGGATTTTAAGTGTAGGATTACGGTATTAGAACTAGCATGTAAACGTTTTAGATTGATTTGGATAATTTAAATATCTATCATGAATGAGGATCTAAATTCACCTTCTTCGTTGTATAGATCAAGAATGGCAAGAACTAGAAGTGGAGTTGGAAACACGAACGAAGATAAGAATCAACCACCTATGATTGAGCGAGTAGCTGTTGTAGCAGCAACACCTGAGCCAATAACAATGGTTGGTGTACAATTGATGATTCAGACAATGTTGGATCGTCAAATGGAAAAAAACTAGACGTCTGCTTCAGCAGAATCGTGAAGAACCTTTAATTGCTATTGAACAGCCTGAATTGAATGAAGGGCATTCGAAACGAGGAAACTTTAGTGGGATTGTTGGTCAATCCAACACACCGTTGGTTAGACAAAACAACCCAGAGGGAGGAATTGATGGACTTGGATGCAAGTAAAAAGACTTTTTGATTTGCAAACCATCGACCTTCACTAAAAAGGAGGATCCGATCGGAGTTATGGATTGGATCTCAAAAATGGAGCCAGCCTTCATGACGTGTGGTTGTAGAGGCAAGTTGCAGACCACGTTCGCAGTACGTCAGTTCAGAGGTGGTGCTGTTCGTTGGTGGAACACTCTAGGGAAGACCCTAAGCCCTAATGAGCCATTGCAACTGACTTGGGCAGAGTTATTGGTTCAATTCAAGCGTAAGTTCTGCTCGGCCCAAAATCTGCTAGAGTTGGAGAACAAATTTATGACATTGAAGAAAGATAGCATGTCAGTTGATAAATACACTAATGCCTTCACAGACAAGATGGAGTTTGCTTTGTGCATTGTCCTAGTTGAGCTGACAAAAGTTGACTGGTACGCAAAGGGACTCCCATGGGAGTATGCGATGCCAGTACGTCAGGCACCTACTCTGGAGGTAGCTACTTGAGCTACCAAGTGTGTTGAGGACATGATCAAGGGAAGAACCACCAGCAAAGTTGAAGTTGGTGATAAGGGAAAGTTTGAAGGAACTTCGGGTTCCAGCAATAAAAACAAATTTTCGAAGTCTAGTTCGAAGAAGTTGAGATGAAAAGGAGGCGAGGCGAAATGGTGTGACAAGTGCAAGAAAAAGCACTCTGGGAAATGTAGTGAGGAAGTGACTTGCTACAAATATGGAAAAACTGGGCATTATGCCAATAAGTGTCCATCCAACAAGAGGATGTGCTTTGGATGTAACAAAGAGGGACACATGTTGAAAGACTGTCCGCAGAAGAAGGAGGCAGCTAGACCCAATATTCCACCAAATCTAAAGGCGAGAGCCTTTCAGATGACACTTGAAGCTGCAAAAGATGAAGCTAATGTCGCTTCAGGTACCTTTCTCGTAAACAAATTGTCTGCCCAAATTTTATTTGATTCTGGAGCCAACTACTCCTTTATTTTTCATAAATTTGGTAGAAAACTAGCTTTGCTTGTTGATAGACTAGATAATGCTTTAGTAATCAAGGTTGCTAGTGGAAACTTTATACCTATTAGCCATCACATGAAAAACATCTTCATTGATTTGAATGGGAATAAGTTCAACGAGGAATTATTGCCTATTGAGCTAAATGGTTTCGACATCGTGTTGGGAATGGATTGGCTTAACGCCAATGATGCCGAAATATTGTGTCGAAAGAAGATAGTAAGGGTAAATCCCCCTGGGAAGGAGTCATTTATGGTGTATGGGGACAAACGCAGAGTAAGTTCTGGGATTATTTCCCTAATGAAAGCCATAAAGTGTTTGGCCAAAGGATGTACATCATATTTGGCATTCGTATTTGATACAAAGAAGGAGAAAAAGGAGATGCAGAGCATTCCTGTGGTGTGTGATTATCCGGAAGTATTTCCCGAAGATCTTCCTGGATTACCGCCTGATAGACAAGTGGAGTTCAGAATAGACTTGTTACCAGGAAGCACGCGAATAGCAAAAGCACTGTATCGACAAGCACCAACGGAGATGAAAGAGCTGATGATGCAACTTCAAGAGTTATTGGACAAAGATTTCATTAGACCTAGTTCATCACCCTGGGGAGCTCCGGTGTTATTCGTGAAGAAAAAGGGCGGGAGTATGAGAATGTGCATTGATTACAGAGAGCTGAATAAGGCAACGATAAAGAATAGGTATCCATTGCCAAGGATTGATGACCTGTTTGATCAACTACAAGGTTCAAGCTATTTTTCAAAGATCGACCTAAGGTTAGGATATTATCAGCTGAAGATAAGAGAGCAGGATATCGAGAAGACTGCATTCAGAACACACTATGGACAATACGCGTTTTTTATTATGTCGTTTTGACTAACCAATACTCCAGCAACATTCACGGATTTAATGAACAGGGTTTGTAAACCGTTCCTTGATAAATCTGTGATAGTGTTCATATATGATATTCTGATTTATTCGAGAGGCCAAGAGGAGCATGGCAGACACATGCAAGAAGTGTTAGAAATATTGAAGAAGGAGAAACTGTATGCAAGGTTCTCCAAATGTGATTTTTGGATTCGAGAAGTCCAATTCTTGGTTCAAGTGGTCAACCATGATGGGATAATGGTTGATCCAGAAAAGATTGAAGCTGTGATAAAGTGGGAGCAACCGAAAATCCCCACGGAGATCCGAAGCTTTCTAGGATTAGCCGGATATTACCAAAGGTTTATCCAAGGCTTTTATTCGATCTCTACACCACTAACAACTTTGACCCACAAAGGAGATACTTATTCTTGGAGTGATAAGCACAAAGAAGCATTCGAGTTACTAAAGAAGAAGCTATGTGAAGCACCTATTCTTTCTCTACCCGATGGAGTTGAAGACTTCACTATCTATTGCGATGCGTCTGGTGTTGGGTTGGGTTGTGTTTTGACCCAAAGAGAAAAGGTTATAGCATATGCGTCTCGACAGCTAAAAGAGCATGAAAAGAACTACCCCACTCATGATCTGGAGTTGGCAGCGGTAGTTTTCGCTCTAAAGATATGGAGGCATTACTTCTATGGCACGAAGTGCAAACTTTTCACTGATCATAAGAGTCTTCAATATCTCTATAATCAGAAAGAATTGAATATGAGGCAACGACACTGGCTAGATTTACTTAAGGACTACGACTGTGAGATACTTTACCACCCTAGTAAAGCAAATGTTGTCGCTGATGCTCTCAGTCGGAAAGTCAATCTTGAGAGAAAAAAGCCAAGAGCGTTGAGAATAGAATTTGTATCGACAATTGTGGAGAGTAGAAAGAAAGCTCAAGAAGAAGCTTTAGAGAAGAATGACCGAATGGAGGAACGTTTGGGTAAAATGTTAGTGTTCAGTATAAAGTGTCACAGAATGAAGGGGTTCCATGATCGGATTTGGGTACTTAAGTCCGGAGGAATAAGAGACCTTTTGATGGAAAAAGCTCATAAAACCATGTACTCAATTCATCCTATTAGCACCAAAATGTATAGGAACCTAAAACCCTATTACTGGTGGCCGACGATGAAGCTTGATGTAGCAAAGTATATGGCCGAGTGTGTGACCTCTGCGTGAGTTAAGGCACAACATCAGAAACCATATGGGAGTTTAGAACCTTTATCTATACCTATGGGTAAATGGGAGGGCATTACTATGGATTTTGTCACTAAACTGCCGAGAACAAAAAATGGTCACGACATGATTTCGGTGGTCGTTGATCGCTTCACTAAGAGTGCGCACTTCATAGCAGCCAATGAGAAAGGGTCTATGGTTAAGCTTGTGAATTCTTACGTGAAGGAAATTGTGAGGCTTCATGGTGTTCCATTAACAATTGTATCAGATCATGATATCTGTTTCACCTTAAGGTTTTGGAGAAGTCTACAAGAGGAATTGGGTACCAAGTTGTGTTTGAGTACAGATTACCATCCACAGACTGATGGTCAGAGCGAACGAACGATACAAACACTTGAAGATATGTTGAGATCATGTACCCTGGAATTCCAAGGTAACTGGGATGAACATTTACCTTTAGTAGAATTTTCCTACAATAATAGTTTCCACTCGAGCATAAAGATGGCATCTTATCACGCTTTGTATGGACAAAAGTGTCGTACACCATCTTGTTGGCTTGAGGCTGGGGAAAGGCATTTTATGGGAGCTAAGATAGTCCATCAGACTGCTGAAAAGTTGAAAGTGATTAGGGAGAGAATGTTAGCAGCTCAGGATCTTCAAAAGAGCTATGCTGACATGAAAAGGCGATCGATGAATTTTGAAGTTGGGGGTTCGGTTTTGCTTAAAGTCTCACCGTGGAAGGGACTTATAAGATTTGGTAAAAGGGGAAAGTTAAGTCCAAGGTTTATTGGACAATTTAAAGTTCTTCAGAGGGTTGGGAACCAAGCTTACAAGCTCGAATTACCGGAAGAACTGAATGAAATTCATAACACTTTTCATGTGTGTTATTTAAGGAAGTTCACGGGAGAAGTTCCCAACATGATTCCACTTTTGGAATTAAGAATTGATGAAAATAAGAGGTTAATTGAAGAACCAGAGGCAATCATTGACCGTAAGACTAAGAAGTTGCGACGCAAGATGGTCGAATTAGTGCTTGTCCGTTGGAAACATACGAATGAGCCAAATCTCACCTGGGAGACGGAGAGTGACATGATGAGTCGCTATCCGCATTTGTTTGTTGATGTGTGATTCCGGGGACGGAATCATCCTAAGGGGGAGAGAATTGTAACGCTCATGTTTCTAGGCTAGGCATTAATATTGATGTAATAGTCTAGGTTAACCTTTGTAACCCATTTTGAAATAATAGAAATGTATTATTTGAGTATTATGCTTTTTATTCTTAATTATTGTGATTTAATTGAATTAAGGATAAAATAAGCGTTAAAGTAAAATATAAGATAAACCCAGTATCTATGAAGGAAGTTTTAGTGGTCGTGACAAGGGTTCCAGATTTATAAAGAATGTCGAAATCCAAGTTAGAACGAAGAAGTTATGACTTGTCGAAGTTTCGCGATAGATCCGATACGACACTGCGTGATGTAAATATTTAATTTACGATATAGCGATATTTAGTCTTAGTGATCTAAATGAAAGTCGTAGAATATGTTAAACCAAGAGCATACATAAAAAGAACGTCCAAATCTGACTTCGAATGAGGAAGTTATGATTTTTCGAAGTTTCAACTTAGCAGTATGCAACCCAAAGTTCGAATATGAGATCGAGTGATTTCTAGCCAAAAAAATCTAAACAAGAATCGAAGATCTCGTCGATAGTAGTCCAACGGTAAAAAGACAGACGAAAACGGACGTCAGATGAAGAAGTTATGAATTTCTAACAGAGTTTTCCTGTCCCGGCCTACTAAAAATAATATAATAAAAATTAATTCAAAATTTGACAATTGAGTCTAATTGAGAGTTGTAGAGCATAATCTCACTTACGCGTGGATATAAAGAACGTTGAAAACAGAGCTCGTATGCGAAAGTTATGAATTTCTGAAGTTCGAGATGCGCAAAATGTGGCTTGTCAAAGGGGCACGCCCCGTGTTCGTTTGCTAGGCCTGGGTTGGGCCACGTCGATGATGAGTTAAGCGGATAAAGGATAGGGATCAGACCCCGCTCCTATACACAGCGTTTGGAGGAACGCCCAATGTTCGGGGAACGCGCAGCATACCAGGTGGGAACGCGCTACATAGCGAGGCTCAGGATACTCCTATAAATAGGATGCAAGACCTTCGGGTTTTGTTGTTCAGGTTCTTTCCTTTCACCCTTAAACTTTCTTTCAACTTGCGAGAAATACCCCCGAAGTCCCTGTATCATCCCGACACCCGAACCTAGTCCCGAATCCTCGAAGATCCCGGGAAACAGAGTTCCTGAGCCGAAACTCTGCCAGCGAGAAGCCCGATTTTTGTTAAGATCTCTCGGTTTCACAGAAGAAGTACTACTTGAAGAGCCGTAGTGCTGTCCGACAATCGTCTTAACAAGTGAGTGCATAGTCTCTTTCATAAACACGATTTTAATACAAGTATTATTTGAATGTATTAAGTATACGTTTTGAGAGAGTGTATAATCCCTTTCTTCTAACATATAGGTATGAAGTATCTTCTATAGAATACATGTTGTGTGTGTGTGTATATATATATATATATATATATATATATATATATATATATATATATTATCTGTGTATTTGGAGTGAGTATTGAATGAATATTTTATACAGCTTTTAAGTTGTATATGAATGTATAAGTATATTGTTATCTAGTAAAATGTTGGGTAAAACATGGGTAGATAGTTCACTTGTGATAAAATGATGAGAGGCGTTGATGTTGTTGCTGATTCAATAATCTAGCGGAGTTTAGATGACGACCACAGACTCTTCTAGACAATCTAGTGGAACACTAGTAGGCTCGCCACCTGTAGGTGTTAATGAACTTGAGTGTTCATTTGTTGTACTCCATCCCCCACATGGTTGCCTTGTTCGACATATATTGCTGAGGAAACCCCGAAGCATGTGTTGTCGCCCCGATGAAAATCCTTAGACTATGTCCCTTGTGATAGTTGTTTTAGGGATGTAAAGTGAGGATAACGGGAATGAGTAATTGGGTTATTGTTGGTTGATGAAATTAATATAATTATTTATTGTGGGTTGAAAACCCTATATTCTCACCAGGCTCCCAAGCCTGACCCACTTAGTTTTCTTTGTGTTACAGGAAGTGGCGCGAGAGCATAAGTTGGATGACTTGTCAAGATATTTTTATTATAGGCCTATTGTGTATATAACTGTTGTAAGGCTTATAATGTGTCATTTATGCTTTTGGTCTGTATCGGAACATGACATCCTGAGTTTTGTTATATAATGAAAATACATTTCTTTAAGAAACGCTTTGGTAAATCTTATTTTATCATATTTTGTTTTGAGAACAAATTTCGCAACTCTTTTAATCAAAGAATTACTCTGAAATTTAAAAGCATAAATTAAATTGTTCTTTTCTGGTCGTGAATTTGGGGATGTCACACATACTCAGTATGTAACGCCCATAAAATTTGAGCCAAATTAAAACATTTTATCTCATTCAAAAACCATTAAGTTAATATATCTTGTTTTTCCAAAATAGTTTAAACATCAGAGTATCTCCCAGAACCATATCACAAAAATCATAAAACATGAGGAGCGGTACGATCACGCCTTCGCCTTGCCACGATCTCCTGAAGTACCTGAAACAATACACTAAACTATAAGCCCGAAAGCTTAGTGAGTTACCCCTCAAAATACCAACCACCCATAAACATACTTGTAACATATCGCAAATAGAACAGCCATGCACATCGGGTCTACTGTGTGATTGGTCCGCCCACACCGGGCCTTCAGTCCACCTGGTCCACCCTCCGAGTCTAGCCATGTACATCGAGTCTACAGTGTGATTGGTCTGCCCGCACCGGGCCTTCAATCCACGTGGTCCACTCTCCGAGTCTACAATATGACTGGTCCGCCCACACCGGGCCTTCAGTCGGCCCAGTCCACTCTCCGAGCCTCGGCACGTCTGGTCCGCCCTCTTGGAGCCTTCAGCCTATCCGGACCGCTCGCTGGGCCTTCGGAATATTCGGTCCGCCCTGGGTATGTTAGCCTAGAGCACAAAGCAGGACTTGCCTTAACCCAACCCCTGTCAATCAACCATGTTCACATAAAACAATTAATCACATAGCAAATCCTTAACCAGACAAATAGTCTAACAGATCACATAGCATACCATCATCCTAACAAGGATTCCGACCTAACCGGTCTCTAGCATAACATTACCCTATATACCGAGTACCGACCTTAACCAGGTCACTAACATAACACCATTCTAAATACCAAGATGCAGATCTAACAAAGCAATAACATAACAAACAATACTCGGATTTCCATCCGATAAAGGGCCGGCCTTGGTGCTGTAGACCCTGTCGATATAGTGAGGATAAGTCACCTGCAATTGCCGACTGGAAAGATAAGACCAAGTTGCTCCGACCACCGACACGATCTTCACCACAGAACACTACCAAAGAACCAATTACATAAATACCCAAAATTACCAAAATACCGTTGGAAGTCAAACTGGTCAACTCTTGGTCAAAGTTAAAGTCCTCAGTCAAAGTCAACCTTCCTGGTTGATTCTACTCGCTGAGTCAACCCGTCGACTCGCCGAGTTCCCATTCCCAGAAAACACTCATAACACAACTTAACTCGCCGAGTCCAACGATCTCTGAGTCCCATCCTGTATGACTCACTGAGTCACCAACCGACTCACTTAATCCAAGGCTTTAACCAAAAGAGGTTGGGGTTTTGCGACCCGACTCGCTGAGTCAAAGAACAGACTCGCTAAGTCCAAGGCAATCTTCAATAGACTCATCGAGTCCATGCACATGTTCAGACAACTCGTCGAGTACACCCATGTGACTCGCCGAGTCTCTCCAGTTCTCAATCCATTCAGAAGCTTTTCGAGCCACGCAGGGGCTCCAATCCATAGATCCACCCTTCTACAATCTAACCCTCACATAATGTTGCAAACTTTACGTGAAACCAAGGAGGTATAGAACCAAAACACACTAGGGCTTGGGTTTTAGACAAAGGGGCTTCACCAACAACTCAAAGACTGAAGCTTTAAGACATTCTAGGCCATCATGAGCCTAGATATGGAGTAGCAACCCTAGATCTAACTCCAAATCCGAGATAGGTCTCAAAACAAGCTAAAGAACTCTCAAAACAACCACCAAGGATGAACCATAAAGGAAATAGCTTAAGATAAGGGCTCCTTACCTCAGAGATGTGCCCAAATCTGTTGTAGATCCCAGATCTATACAAGCCCCTTAATGCTAGCTTCCAATTTCTCAAGCTCCTTCCGACAATTTTCTCTTCCAAGCCCCAATCTCCTCAACAATGAAGCCTCACACAAAATTAGGGTTTTTCTGGAACTCTTTAGGGAAATAAGAGGCTGGGAAAAGGACAGTATGTCCTTTAAATAGGGTGCAAGCTCTAAGATTAGGGTTTTCTCATTCCAGCACCAACTCGTCGAGTCCAGCTTCCGACTCGACAAGTTGGTCACTTAATTCGCGATTAAAACCCGCTCCGACTCGGTGAGTAAGCGTACCTACTCGTCGAGTCCCTTCCTTTATTTACACTTAGCACCCTTTACTTCTTGTTCCAAACTTGGGATGTTACAATTCTCCCCCACTTAAATTAGGCTTCGTCTTCGAAGCCTGCGACAACACAAAATTACGGATGATACTCCCACAATGCATCCACTGACCTTAACCGACCCAGATTCCTTCAAATACTGCTATCGAATCCTTAAAATTCTCCTCTTCCCTTGCAGGGTCATGATAATTGCTTCAAGCTGGCCACCGACTTCCTTCTCTGATAACAACACTCATCGACTAAATGCCAACAAAAGACATTACCTTACTTCCGACTTACACATCCATTCGTCACCTGCGAAAACTGGATACCATTCTAAACCACCGGGTCTTGACCTAGTATTAGCTCATAATATTTCGCCCAACTGGCGCTACCTTTTTCAACTTGCACCGATGGAAACTCATCCCGTTTCCTCCCTGGATCAAATCCCTTACCGTGCTGACATGATGAAACCTTTCACAGCTTCCGAGAAACCTTCCCGAACACCCAACTGTAAAGTTCATACACATCGTACCTGGCTCAAAGAGCCTCGGGCTGGAAAACCAGGTATGCCTACGATGGTCCAGCCATCCCTAGGATGGAACACCACTACATCCAGAGCTCATGACCATAACCATACTCGGAACCAAGGACCATGTCCTTGCGTCCCCCCCCCCCCCCCCCCCCCCCCCGAACACTTTGGTTCGATACAACGGAGTGCAACCCACTCACACTTCCCTGTCATGGCCTCTAGGTCCTTGACCTCCGACTATAATATCCTTATACAGTCCTCAGCACCGGTCCAGACTACTCCCGTGTCTATTAATCTGCTGTCTCATCTTCCTCTGTCCTAATCTCCAATATGGAACCAATAACCTCTTCCTTTTCCAAGGAGACTGAAAACATGCCTGCGCATCATTCAACATTGCCACCACCTCGGCGAGCAGCCAACTCGTAGGTGCTTCCATATACCTGGTACAATCCCAGTGCTTACTACCAATAACTGAAGCACTTCGGTCATCCATTTACTCTACTTCCTCCCTTTCGGAGGACCCACACTCCTTCCGGAGCTACATACCTTTCCCTTCCAGGAAATCCACTCAACAAACCTTACCGCACCTAGAAGTGCCACTAAACCAAACTCCACTCTACACTAACCATGTAGAGCAACTGCTATTCTCGAACTCCCATATACTCCGAATCCGATCACATAACTAACTAGGCCCACACACGACCTCCAACCAACTCCATCACCATGATCAATACTTGGGGACAGACCATATCGATTGCCATTGCATGGCGACATAATCACTCATTCTCTTCATATCGATCCACTAACACATATAGATTCTTAATCATAACTGGACCGCCTTTCCAGGCCTTCAGCCTATCTGGACCACTCTCAGAACCTTCAGCATGTCTAGACCGCCCTCCTGGGCCTTCAGCATGTCTGGACCGTTCCCCGAGCCTTCGGCCAGACTGGAACGCCCTCGGGCCTTAAGTCTATCCGAGCCGCTTGAAACTGTCGTACATCGCCCTGAACAATTCTTCCCGGGAATCTCTCCCATGCAGTCTGTTCTAGCCCTCTTGGGGTTCCGAACTCCAGTTCCGTTCCCGGAATCCTTTCCCTAGCCTAACCCACGCCTCACATCGACCAACTACCTTTTCTGAGACCATGGACTGTTCCCTGCCCCACAAGACTATCACTTGCTCCAATCATGCCACACTCTTAGCTAACAAAATTAATAAATCCGTACAGCTAACCAACCCTGGATGCTTGCTGTTTCACCGGAGAATTTTCCAATTCTCCCCACTTGGTGTACCCGCTACTAACTTCCACTGACAAACTGTCATAACACGATCGAACCTACTTGATAAAGTTTCCCCCTCTTCTCCCGGAATAAAACCCTCCGGAGTGAGCAACCTCCACAAGTCACTCTCCCGACATCGCACCTCACGAACTCCAAGGAAGTTCGAATCTCAACTGAACACCTCTCGCAACGCAGTTGCTATTCCAAGCAACGAGATCATATACCTTATCTTTCGACCAAGAATCCTCCTGAATGCTAACCAACTACAACCCTGACTACTAATATCCCCAATCATACTATGAAGCGTACGAAAAGAAGCGAACCGATTTACATTACCACATAATCAGCAAATAACAAGATATCAGAATGGAAACATACCCGCAACTGCATCCGACCCTGACCTAACCTCCTCTGTTGTAATATGGAAAGCGTTTCCATGAGCCCTCGGAGGCTCCGCTCCACCCTGACCTCCACCCATAATCCTCAAAGGGTCGGTGCTGGAGCCTGCACCGGTCTAGCAACAAGTTGTGGACAGTTGACCCTTAAGTGTCCAACCTGATGACAATGATAACAAATCCTCATATCCTGAGCCGGGACCGACTGACTGCAATCCCTTGCATAATGCCCCTCTTTCCCACACTTGTGACACGCACCACCGGACCTACAAACTCCGACATGATCCTTCCCACACTTCTCACAAGTGCGGCTGCTCTGACCTCCAACCCTAGAGTCAACGGTTTTGGACCGTTTTGGCGCCGGCTACGACTGCACCGGGGCCTGCCTCTGCTCTCGCAACTGCAACTCCATCTCTAACTCCTGCCGCCTGGCGGCCTCCTGTAACTCTAACAAGGTATCACATCTCTGCATGGACACAAACTGCCTGATGTCCCTCTTGAACATACTCAGATATCGGGACATTTGAGCCTGCTCCAAAGCAAACTTCGAGCAAAACATCGCCCTCTCAGTGAACATCCTGGTGATCTCCATCACCGGCTCTGAATCCTGCTTCAGCTCCAGGAACTCCTGAGCCAACCTCTCTCTCTCTCTCTCAACCTGTGGAACATAACAAATGCTGAACATCTCACGTAACTGATCCCAAGTAACCGCAGCCTGCTGCGCATCCAAATAAGATCCCGTAGTCAACCTCCACTAATCCTTCACCCCGAGCCTCAAAAGGTTCAGAGCACACCTCACCCTCTGATCCGTAGGGCATGAACACGTGAAGACACAACCCTCCACGTATGACAACCATCTCATAGCAACGATTGGATCCTGAACTCCATCGAAAGTAGGGGCTTCGTATTATCGAAGTCCCGATACAGAAAACCTCGACTGGTTCCCCCCTGTCATTGATACAACCGATGTAGCTGCCGCGGAAACCACCTCCACAAGAGCTGCATAGCGCTCATCAAAGTACTCAACCATGGTGGTCTTGATCGACCCAAACAACTCCGGCAACTCTGCCCGGAACATAGCAGCAACCTCATCATGCAGTATCTCACAAATCCTGGCATCCAAATCATCCGTATTCATCTGACCAATGACCTCGGGTAGTACTGGTCCATCCTTACCACCCTCTCCTGATCCCGATCCCGTACCGAATCCTGCCCCGAGACGTCTCGTAATCGCCATACGCCACAAGAATATTAGGCATTCCTCATAATAATCCTGAGAACTAACTCCCAACAAAACCCTAGGGGTTGTGAATTCCCTGATACGTGTATGTGTCCTGTGCTTTTAGTAGTACGAGCCCATACTACCTTCCACACCTACCCATATTTGTATCAAGTATCACCACAACACCCTAACAATAGAATATACATAACGAACACTCGATTCCCACTCCTAGAGGAGCACCACTATCCAATAAACGACCTACCGGTCTTACGCAACCCTCCCATCCATGAAACTTCCACCAACCCTGCAACACTAGTGTATGCTAGTCATACATAACGTTGGACCCTATAGACTTTCGAATATCCAATCCTACCCTAAGCTCCCAATCATACAAGAACAGAACATAAGGCCAAATCAAACACATAGGTATGAAGTATCTTCTGTAGACTACATGTTATGTGTGTGTGTGTGTGTATATATATATATATATATATATATATATATATATATATTATCTATGTATTTGGAGTGATTATTGAATGAATATTTTATACAGCTTTTAAGTTGTACATGAATGTATAAGTATACTGTTATCTACTAAAATGTTGGGTAAAACATGGGTAGATAGTTGACTTGTGTCAAAATGATGAGAGGCCTCGATGTTGTTGCTGATTCAGTCATCTAGCGGAGTTTAGATGACGACCACGGACTTTTCTAGACAGTCTAGTGGAACGCTGGCTGGCTCGCCACCTGTAGGTGTTAATGAACTTGAGTGTTCATTTTTTGTACTCCATCCCCACATGGTTGCCTTGTTTGACATATATTGCTGAGGAAACCCTGAAGCATGTGTTGTCGCCCCGATGAAAATCCTTAAACTAGGTCCCTTGTGATAGTTGTTTTAGGGACGTTAAGTGAGGATAACGGGAATGGGTAATTGGGTTATTGTTGGTTTATGAAATTAATATAATTATTTATTGTGGGTTGAAAACCCTATATTCTCACCAGGCTCCCAAGCCTGACCCACTCAGTTTTCTTTGTATTATAGGAAGTGGCGCGAGAGCATAAGTTGGATGACTTGTCAAGATATTTTTATTATAGGCCTATTGTGTATATAACTATTGTAAGGCTTATAATGTGTCGTTTATGCTTTTGGTCTGTGACAACCGTCAATTTCCAGTCACGTCAAAGTCAACTAAAGTCAACAAGTCAAACCGGTCGACTCAATTAACCCGTGGTGCTAGGGCTTACGTTAGGTAATTACTATACAACTCGTTATGCTAATGAGAAATCATCAATTGAAAAGTTCGTATATATAGATTTCATTAACCTAAAACTGCGTTAAGTAATGAACCAAACCGATAAAACAATGTTGCATACTCATCGGGGGTGTGTAAGATCCTTAAACATGGCTTAACGGTGTTTACGGACCTTGCGTTGCGAAGCTGGACACTCACAAATGTCACACGTGAAACCTCTCTCAATCGTTTTCACTCTATCTCTCTCTATCTAGAATCTCTCCTAAATCTCTTCAAGTATGTGAAATCTCTCCCAAATCTCTCTAAGTACGTGAAATCTCTCCCAAATCTCTCCAAGTATGTGAAATCTCTCCCAAATCTCTCCAAGTATGTGAAATCTCTCCTAAATCTCTCCAAGTATGTGAAATCTCTCCCAAATCTCTCCAAGTGTGTGAAATCTCTCCAAAATCTCTCTAAGTATGAGAAATCTCTCCAAGTGTGTGAAATCTCTCCCAAATCTCTCTAAGTATGAGAAATCTCTCCAAGTATATGAAATCTCTCCCAAATCTCTCTAAGTATGAGAAATCTCTCCAAGTGTGTGAAATCTCTCTCAAATCTCTTTAAGTATGAGAAATCTCTCCAAGTGTGTGAAATCTCTCCCAAATCTCTCTAAGTATGAGAAATCCCTCTAAGTATGTGAAATCTCTCCTAAAATCTCTCTCAACTTTTTATAATCACTTGGGGCATCCCGACCCTCGAATTAGACAAAAACAGCTCGAAAACGGAAGTCTACGCGAAAAACAGCCTTAAGGAGCCGAACCCTCTTAAGGAGCCAAACCCTCTTAGGAACCGAACTTGTCAAAAGCGAACTACCCTATCTCAGACCGAAGGCTCGCATAGACCGAACCCGAAGGTCCCTTCGGACCGAACCTCGCCGAGCACCGAACCCTACCTTCGCCTTCGCCTCCTGCCCCCTTTCGCTCCATTTTTCCTTCAGCCCAGCAATAGAAGGGACCGAACCTCGGCCCAGTACCCAGAGGTCTCGCATGAAGCCCTTTTTTACCCGGTTTTCGACTAGTTTTGCATTTTAGGCCCGTTTTTAATTATTTTAATGCGGAATTTTCACCCAAAACTTTATTTTAACATATAAGGCCCCATATTTATTAATTAATCACGTTTTTTGGGGTAAATCTTATCCAAGAAGAGTGGGTGAAGTACAAGAGGGTGGAGTGTTGACTTTTCTTTGATTTATGACACAAGCAACCCCCCCACACCCACTCCATGACCAGCCACACCTCCCCACCATCCCTAGTCACTTCATTGTACCTTTTCCATCATACTCTAGCCATAACCACGTTCTAGAGGCTGGGAAAAACCCACCTCTCTCCTCACTTCATTCATTTGCTCTCATTCCACCAAAAGATCGAACTCTTTTCTCTCAACTCTCCTCCCTCAAGTTCGAGATTTCCAAGGAACTTTCCAAGTCTTTCCTTCTCCATTTGGTAAGTATCTTCATCAATCCAATGATTGTTTCACATCCTCCTACTCAAATCATTGATTTCTTAGACAAACTCCATCATCTTTGTGTTAGATTCTTGAATCATCAAGGCATCTTCTTAGTGTTCTTGAGTGGAACACTTCTTTTCTTCGACATTCATCCACTGAAATCACATAAGTTGAGTTCATACCCCTATCTTTTCATGGTTTTCTTAAGTTTTAATGGGGGGGGGGGGGAATACAAGTTAAAACACCAAGAACACAACTAAACTGATTTAACAGCCTTCATCAGAAAAGTTCAAATCCATTCACGGACTGTTTTGGGCAACTTAAACATTTTAGTTTTCAAAACTGTTTTAGGTGCAAGTAGTTCCAGTTCTTATATTTAAAACGACTACTTGTACATCTGCACACGATTTTCCTACAATTTATGGTGATTTTTACAAAACTGCCTATCATTTCAGAAACAAATTTGGACCAGTCTGTGAATATGAACATTTTAACACTAGTTAAAGACTTCTAAAAATCATAATAAAAATTATGAACAAACTAGACACATTTTATGAACTCCCAAAATTTATGGAATCAGTTTTCGACTTCATATGATTTTTCTAGGATTTTTCTAAAACAGTGCAGAAAGGTAAAAATCTAGATAACAGTTTATAACTTTCATCACACTTTGTAACTTGTTGAGCAAAGTGTTATTATTGAAGAGTTCATATTTTACATGTGTTTCTTGAGGTGGTATAATTACATAACAGATAAGTACTCACTAAAGTGTAAGAATCCTCCTCCATTACCATTAGTACAAAACAAGAAGGATAAACATAGTTATATTTTGCCATACATCCGAATACATTGAAAAGGGTTCTTATACACCACAAACAAACATACTACACTATAATAAGTATAGTTAGGTCGCATATACATTACAAACACTTTGATAAGCTATAATAGGTATAGTTTATGTTCATTTACATTACAAAAGGTTTTCATACGAAATGGGGTACAAATACAAAGTACCGGTTTTATATAAAAAGGGTTACATCACAAAGTACCAGGTCTTCATATAAATGGGGTACAAATACAATGTACCGGTTTTATACAAAAATGGGTACATCACAACGTACCAGGGCTTCATATAAATGGGGTACGAATACAAAGTACCGGTTTTATACAAAAAGGGGTACATCACAAAGTACCGGGTCTTCATATAAATGGGTACGAATACAAAGTACCGGGTTTATACAAAAAGGGGTACATTACAAAGTACCGGTTAATCTTAGTATAGTTATAGTGACCCACATAGGGAGTTAACAAAACTTAATGTATATGGGATTTTATAAATCAAAAAGGGTTTTTATGTTGATCTAAAACCACCTTTAATAACAATAGGTATGGATTTTACTTGTACACTTTCGGTCTCGGTACTTAAGATCACATAACACAAAACTCACACGCACATCCAGTCTTGGGTTTTAAGACTACATATCGTTTTTATAAGGAAAATATTGGATTTTCATGTTAACATACAATTCATTACAACGATCGGCTTTTAAGCTCCTACTTTCAAAAGCTTATGAACTCACCAACTTAATTCTTGACACTTTTTCAATACTACTTGTATTATCAGGAAATCAGCGAAATAGGAAAACCAACAATATTTTGAGGATGAGACGTTAAATAGTCAAACAGTTCATTTTGTTATCATAATGTAATTGATTTGAAACATGTAAACATATACTTTGGTGTAACTTTTTCAATTATATTTATGATGGTTGAATTTACTTTGAGCACTATTATACTCGTTATTGTGATACTGTACATGAAGTCCTCCACCCCCAGACGTTTCCGCCATCCTTGGTTTGGGGTGTGAAATGGACTGTATCGGAACATGACATCCTGAGTTTTGTATATAATGAAAATACATTTATTTAAGAAACGCTTTGGTAAATCTTATTTTATCATATTTCGTTTTGAGAAACAAATTTCGTAACTCTTTTAATCAAAGGATTGCTCTGAAATTATTTTAAAAGCATAAACTAAATTGTTCTTTTCTGGCCGTGAATACGCCCATAAAATTTGAGCCAAATTAAAACATTTTATCTCATTCAAAAATCATTAAGTTAATACATCTTATTTCCAAAATAGTTTAAACATCAGAGTATCTCCCAGAACCATATCACAGAAATCATAAAACATGAGGAGCGGTACGATCACGCCTTCACCTTGCCACGATCTCCTGAAGTACCTGAAACAATATACTGAACTATAATCCCGAAAGCTTAGTGAGTTACCCCACAAAATACCAACCACTCATAAACATACTCGTAACATATCGCAAATAGAACAGTCACGCACATCGGGTCTACTATGTGACTGGTCCGCCCGCACCGGGCCTTCAATCCACCTGGTCCACCCTCCGAGTCTAGCCATGTACATCGAGTCTACAGTGTGATTGGTCTGCCCGCACCGGGCGTTCAATCCACCTGGTCCACTCTCCGAGTCTACAGTATGACTGGTCCGCCCACACCGGGCCTTCAGTCGGCCCGATCCAATCTCCGAGCCTCGGCACATCTGGTCCGCCCTCTTGGGGCCTTCAGCATATCCGGACCGCTCCCTGGGCCTTCAGAATATTCGTTCTGCTCTGGGTATGTTGGTCTAGAGCACAAAGCAGGACCAACCTCAATCCAACCCCCGTCAATCAACCATGTGCACATCAAACAATTAATCACATAGCAAATCCTTAACCAGACAAATAGTCTAACAGATCACATAGCATACCATCATCCTAACCAGGATTCCAACCTAATCGGTCTCTAGCATAACATTACCCTATATACCGAGTACCGACCTTAACCAGGTCACTAACATAACACCATCCTAAATACCAGGATGCAAATCTAACAAAGCAATAACATAACAAACAATACCCATATTTCCATCCAATAAAGGGCCGGCCTTGGTGCCGTAGACCCCGTCGATATAGTGAGGATAACTCACCTGCAATTGCCGACTGGAAAGATAAGACCAAGCTGCTCCGACCACCGACACGATCTTCACCACAGAACACTACCAAAGAACCAATTCCAAAAATACCCAAAATTACCAAAATACCCTTGGTAGTCAAAATGGTCAACTCTTGGTCAAAGTCAAAGTCCTCAGTCAAAGTTAACCTTCCTGGTTGATTCTACTCGCTGAGTCAACCCGTCGACTCGCCGAGTTCCCATTCCCAGAAAACTCTCATAACACAACTAAACTCGTCGAGTCGCCCCAAGACTCGCCGAGTCCAATGATCTCTGTGCCCCATCCTGTTCGACTCACTGAATCGCCGACCGACTCACTTAATCCAAGGGTTTAACCATAAGAGGTTGGGGTTCTGCGACCCGACTCGCCAATTCCAAGAACAGACTTGCTGAGTCCAAGGCAATCTTCAACAGACTCGCTGAGTTGTTCTTCCAACTCGTCGAGTCCATGCACATGTTCATACAACTCGTCGAGTACACCCATGTGACTCGCCAAGTCTCTCCAGTTCTCAATCCATTCAGAAGCTTTTCGAGCCATGCAGGGGCTCCAATCCATAGATCCACCCTTCTAAAATCTAACCCTCACATAAAGTTGCAAACTTTACGTGATACCAAGGAGGTATAGGCCCAAAACACACTAGGGCTTGGGTTTTAGACAAAGGGGCTTCACCAACAACTCAAAGACTGAAGCTTTAAGACATTCTAGGCCATCATAAGTCTAGATCTGAAGTAGCAACCCCAGATCTAACTCCAAATCCGATATAGGTCTCAAAACAAGCTAAAGAACTCCCAAAACAACCACCAAGGATGAATCACAAAGGAAACAACTTAAGATAAGGGCTCCTTACCTCAGAGATGTGCAAATCTGTTGTAGCTCCCAGACCTATACAAGCCCCTTGATGCTAGCTTCCAATTTCTCAAGCTCCTTCCAACAATTTCCTCTTCCAAGCCCCAATCTCCTCAACAATGAAGCCTCACACAAAATTAAGGTTTTTTCTGGAACTCTTTGGGGGAAATAAGAGGCTGGGAGAAGGACATTACATCCTTTAAATAGGGTGCAAGCTCTAAGTGTAACAGCCCGGATTCCCATGTATTATTTATTCATATATCTTTGGTGTTTTGTGAGGGGACTCAGCGAGTTGGAGCTCAAACTCGCCGAGTAGGATCGCGGTTTTGGACGCGGGTTCGCGCCTGGACTCGGCGAGTCCAAGGAATGGACTCGGCGAGTCCGCGTTGTTTAATGAAACCCTAATTTCCCGGTCCTGAGCCCTATTTAAAGGACCTTATGGCCCTTCATTGCGGCTACCTTGACCTTGAGAGCACCAGAGCAGCTGAGAGTTCTTGTGAGTGAGATAAGAGGCCATTATTCACCAATTTTGTGTGTGTTTGCAAGAAAGGAAGAGGAAGGTCAAGCTAGGAGAGTTGGGGAGCTTGGATCTACTTCCATTTCGACAAAGGAAGCTACTTGAGGTAACATTCAGAGCTTATTCTCGTGTTTTTGTTGATATGGCCAAATCTAGGGTTTCTTCATGCCTTGTTTGCCTTGTATTTGGAGTGTGAGAGGTCCCTTGGGGAAATGGTACCTAGATCTGGACCTTAGTGGGTCCAGAGAGTCCCAAATGCCCTGCTTTATGCCTTTCCTTTTGAGTTGGGGACTTAGGTTACCATTTTAGATGCCATTTCATCAAAAGAAGCCTTGTAGGCGTTGCATGGTAGCCAAGATGATAACTTTACGTGAAGAATGTGCTTGGGAGGGCTAGATCTATGAGTTGCTAGAGCAGATCTGACCTCAGAAGCGAGATTGAGTTGATGTATGGCATGGACTCGTCGAGTTCGAAGAACAGACTCGGCGAGTAGCATGAAGATTGTCCTTAGCCACTCAACGAGTGGTCTTGCCGAGTTAAGGGTTGACTCAGTGAGTTAGGGAGAGTTAGAGAGGGTTGACAGGTGGACTGAGTCGAGCTGGAACTCGCCGAGTTGTTCTTGAGACTCGGTGAGTTGAGTCGTGGTGGCCCTGCGATTCATGCCAGGTGGAACTCGTCGAGTCAGGGAAGTACTCGACGTGTCAAAAGAGGATCCTAGGGAGTCGGTGAACACGTATAGACTCGCCGAGTCGCTCTAGTGCACTCGCCGAGTCCGGTCAAAGTTGACCGTTGACCGTTGACCAGAGTTGACCAGTGTTGACTTGATAAGGGTAGTCAACCTTAGTTGAGAAAGTGTTAATTAGAGATATACTGTGTTATAGGAGGATTATAGCTCGGAGGATCGAGCGCGAGTGATTTCCGGGATTTGCAAATTATCGAGATACGCGAGGTAGGTCTTCTCACTATACTTTACCTTGAGTAGGTAATCAGAGTTATGTGACAGAGTATTTGTATGCTATATGTATGTTCTATGTTGTACTGCATTATTTCTATGTGGTTTATGGTGTGCATGTTTATAGAGTTGGAACCGGAAGGTTCCCAAAGTTAGAACCAGTGGGTTCACAGAGTAGGGTCTACGGACCCACAAAGTTGTAGCCTTGAGTGGCTAATATGTGTTATGTGTGGTATTTTGGGGAACTCACTAAGCTTTGTGCTTACAATGTTAGTGTTGTTTGTTTCAGGTACTAGTGAGGACCATGGGAAGGCGCCGGCTTGATCTGTACACACGCATAGGATTTTTATGATATGTGATCTTGGGATTTTTGTATGATATGGATTGGAGTCTTAAAACATCGATGTTTCTATGAAAATTAAATGAAAATGTTTTTATATTATGCGAAAAATTATTTTGAAATTCACGGTGTTACAAGTTGGTATCAGAGCCTTGGTTTGAGGGATTCGAGTACACCTTCGGGCGTATTTGAACTCAAACTGAGGATTTGAGAAATATGTTCAAAAAGAGTAAAAGATTTTTGGAAAAACGCAGAGCATAGTTGTGTGTACGATCAGTCCGCGCCCGAACGGTGATTTCCCAAAATACCCTCATGTTATGTGATATTAATATTGATATGATGTATTCTCATGATAGAGTAGGCTAGGTACTCCTATTAGGACTAGAGTGGCCTGATTTGTGATGCCTTAGCCTAGGGAGAGGTGAGTTGCTATGAGATGTTTGAGAGTGAGTAGGTAGCAGCGAGGGGGTTATGAGAGATTTGTTAGAGAGTGGATTGTGCATGATAGAGTACTTGGATTTTGGGATCCGAAGAGGAGGACTTGGGGTGTATTCTAAAACGGTGCGGACAGTAGTATTAGACCCGTACTACTGAAAGCACCGGGGCGGAGTACAGCCCAAGTAGGAATCTTTGGAATACCAAGGATCAAGGAGGGATGAGTTGTCGAGTGTGAGTATGCTCGAATGGATTCTAATTTATCGTATGTTGTATTTCAGAGGTAGATCATGGTGAGGACACGTCTGATGCCTAAGAGCAGTGAGACCAGTGATGAGGAGATCCGTCGGATCATCCACGAGGAGGTGGCTGCAGCCATCAGGGCAAAGATACCAGAGATGTTCAGGTCTATTAAGACCACGCTGATTGAGACCTTTGACGAGCGTTATGCCGCTCTTTCTGAGGCTGCTGTTGCAGCGGCCACCGCAGCTATTGCTGCCGCGAGGCCGCAAGGTGGTGTTGCGTTGCTGTTCCGGGAGTTCAGCAACACAAAACCGTCGGAGTTTGATGGGACCCAGGACCCGGTGGCAGCTATGAGGTGGATTTCTGACGTAGAGGGGTCTTTCTTCACTTGCTCATCTCCTGAGCATTTGAAGGTTCGGTTCGCGCTGAACCAGCTTCGCTTGGGAGCGAAGGACTAGTGGAAGTTTGTGACGGCGCACTTTACGCCTGCTGAGCTTGCGGCAGTGACCTGGGAGAGGTTCACTGCCATGTTCCGAGATGAGTACGTTCCCCAGGTGGAGAGGGAGCATTTGGCACAGGAATTTCTGACCCTCAAGCAGGGTACTGAGTCTGTTACGGCGATTACCAGGATGTTCCATGAGAGGGCAATGTTCTGCCCTGAGCACGTATCCACCGAGCAGGCACGTATGAGCCGATATCTGAGTATTTTGAGGAGAGACATTCGGGAGTTCGCGGCGAACTCCTCGTACCGGACATTTGCTGAGCTTCAGGAAAATGTACGGAAGAGGGAGATTGAGCTAGAGACTCAGGCCAGGAAGGAGGCGGAGTCTCAGGGCAGGGATCGGCGACCGGCATAGTCTCAGCCGGCAGCCAAGCGGGCCAAGCCCGCTGATCCCAAACCAGGGAGCCAGAAGGGCTGCACTTGTGGGAAGTGTGGCAAGGGTCATGATGGAGTCTGTAGAGCGGGATCTTGCTACAAGTGTGGCAAGGAGGGGCACATGGCCAAGGACTGCCCCAAGGGGTTTGCGGTGTGTTTTCACTGCAATCAGACCGGACACCGGAAGGCAGAGTGTCCGCAGTTGTGAGGATCATCTTAGGATCTGCCCCTGCCGCCATCAGAGCTACCGAGAGTCGGCCAGTGAAGGCCGAGATGCCGAGGGCACGAGGGAGAGCTTTTCAGCTGACCGCGGAGGAGGTCCGCGCAGCGCCCGATGTCGTGGCTGGTATGTATTCTTTCGTGTATTTATTTTGATGTTGAGATATTATGCTTATATTATGTTATGAGTAGGTACTTTTCTTGTGAATTCTGTACTTGCCTTGGTGTTATTTGACTCGGGTGCGAGTCGGTCTTTTGTATCTTTGGCTTTTAGTCAGCATATCAGTGTTAGTCGTGAGGCGTTGAGTCGGCCTATGAGAGTTTCCATAGCTGATGAGAGGGTGATATATGCCATGGAGGTTCTCCGAGGGTGCGTAGTCGAGATTTTTGGAGTTGAGTTCCCGATTGATCTAGTTCCTATTGCTACGGGTGATGTCTGTGTCATTGTGGGCATGGACTGGTTGGGAAGATTTGGTGCGGTTATCGACTGCGAGCGACAGCTGGTGACCATACGAGACCCTAGTGGGGGAGTTCTTTCGGTGTATGGCGAGGGTACACGTTCACGATCAACGTTTTGTTCGGTCGCTAGGGTGAGGCAGTGTCTACAGCAGGGCTGTAAGGGTTTTGTGGCGTATGTGATGGATACGCGGGTGGATTCTGAGAGGCCGAGGTCAGTTGAGGAGGTTCCGGTAGTGCGTGAGTTCCTGGATGTATTTCCCGAGGAGTTGCCGGTTGTGCCTCCTGTGAGGCAAGTGGAGTTCAGTATCGATTTGATTCCGAAGGCCGCGCCTATCGCTAAGGTCCCTTATCGCCTTGCACCTCCAAAGATGCAAGAGTTATCCTCGCAGCTTCAGGAGCTGCTGGGGAAGGGGTTTATTCGGCCGAGCAGCTCGCCGTGGGGAGCGCCTATCCTGTTCGTCAAGAAGAAGGATGGTTCACACCGGATGTGCATTGATTACCAGGAGTTGAACAAGCTGACAGTCAAGAACCGTTACCCGTTGCCGAGGATCGACGATTTATTCGATCAGTTGCAGGGAGCGTCTTGGTTCTCCAAGATCGATTTGAGGTCTGGATATCATCAGGTGAGGGTGCGGGATGAGGACGTCCAGAAGACAGCGTTTAGGACGCGTTATGAGCATTATGAGTTTGTGGTGATGCCTTTTGGGCTCATCAATGCCCCGACAGTGTTCATGGATCTCATGAACCGAGTGTGCAGGCCGATGCTGGATCGTTCGGTGATTGTATTCATCGACGACATTCTGGTATATTCGAGATCTAGAGAGCAACATGAGGAGCATTTAAGAGAGGTTCTCGGAGTTCTGAGATCGGAGAGGCTTTATGCCAAATTCTCCAAGTGTGATTTCTGGTTGCGGGAGGTCCAGTTCTTAGGACATCTCGTTAACCAGGAAGGGATATTGGTCGATCCGGCCAAGGTTGAGGCGGTGATGAGTTGGGAGGTGCCGAGGTCACCCTCCGAGATCAGGAGTTTCCTAGGATTGTCAGGGTATTATCGGAGATTTATCAAGGATTTCTCTAAGATCGCAGTGCCACTCACCAGATTGACCCAGAAGGGTGTTGCTTTTTCATGGGGCCCCGAGCAGCAGGCCTCCTTTGAGACACTTCGCCAAAGGTTATGCGAAGCCCCGGTGTTAGCCCTCCCGGAAGGGATGGAGGACTTTGTGGTATACTGTGATGCATCAATTTTGGGGTTGGGAGCGGTGCTGATGCAGAGAGGGCATGTGATAGCATATGCATCGAGGCAGCTGAAGCCTCATGAGACGAGATATCCCACCCATGATCTAGAATTGGGGGCAGTGGTGTTCGCCCTCAAGATTTGGCGTCACTACTTGTATGGGGTTCGGTGTACGATATACACGGACCATAAGAGTTTGAAGTATTTGATGGATCAGCCCAACCTAAATATGCGTCAGAGAAGGTGGTTAGATGTGGTCAAGGATTATGATTGTGAGATCCTGTACCACCCAAGCAAGGCTAATGTGGTAGCCGATGCATTGAGCCGCAGGGCGGAGAGCACCCCGCTGCGGGATGTATGTTTGAGATTGACCGTGATAGCTCCAGTGTTGGACGTCATTCGTGGGGCACAGGCCGAGGCTGTGCAACCTGATATGCAGAAGAGGGAACGGGTTGTTGATTTGGTTTCAGAGTTCGTTACTGATGGTCGGGGGCTTATGACATTTCAGGGGCGTATCTGGGTGTCGTTTGTGGGAGGAATGCGTACCATTTTGATGGAGGAGGCTCATCGGTCGAAATTTTCGATCCATCCGGGGGCCACTAAGATGTATTTGGATCTGAGAAAGGAGTATTGGTGGCCCTGTATGAAGAAGGATGTCGCGTGGTTTGTTGAGAGGTGCTTGACCTGCCGTAGGGTTAAGGCCGAGCACCAAAGGCCGCATGGTAAGTTGCAGCCATTGGAGGTTCCCGAATGGAAGTGGGAACAGATCACTATGGATTTCATCACCAAATTGCCAAGGACTACCAGAGGAGTTGATGCAATTTGGGTGATTGTGGACAGATTGACGAAGAGTGCTCACTTCCTTGCTATCAACGAGAGTTCTTCAGCAGAGAAATTGGCGGAGGTGTATGTGAGGGAAGTGGTATCTCGGCATGGGGTGCCGATCTCGATTGTTTCAGACCGTCATGTGTGCTTCACTTCCAGTTTCTGGAAGAAGTTTCATGAGGAGTTTGGTACTAGACTGAATTTTAGTACCGCATATCATCCCCAGACAGACGGTCAGAGTGAGCGGACGATTCAGACGCTCGAGGACATGCTCCGGGCATGTGTGTTGGATTTCGGGGGTAGCTGGGATGCATATTTTCCCTTGGCAGAGTTTTCCTACAACAACAGCCATGATTCGAGCATTGGTATGCCGCCCTTTGAGCTGTTGTATGGGAGGAGGTGTCGGACCCCTATTTGTTGGGGAGAGGTTGGACAGCGGGTGATGGGTAGTACAGAGATCGTGCTTCAGACGACAGAGCAGATCCAGCAGGTCAGACAGAGGTTGTTGACCGCTCAGAGCCGACAGAAGAGTTATGCAGACAGACGCCGGTCCGAGCTTGAGTTTCAGGTCGGCGACCTTGTACTCCTGAAGGTCTCTCCTTGGAAAGGAGTGATTCGATTCAGGAAGAGGGGCAAGTTGGGGCCCCGATATATTGGTCCTTTCCGAGTGATCGCGAGGGTAGGCCGGGTAGCCTATCGTTTGGATTTGCCAGCAGAGTTGGGGCAGATTCACGACACTTTTCATGTGTCGCAGCTGAGGAAGTGTATAGCCGATGAGTCGACAGTGGTTCCATTAGAGGATATTCAGGTGGATGTGAGCCTGAATTATGCTGAGAGACCAGTGGCCATCAGAGATCGGAAAATCAAGGTTCTGAGGAACAAGGAGGTACCCCTGGTTTTGGTTCAGTGGCAACATCGGAAGGGGTCCGAGATGACCTGGGAGTAGGAGCTTGAGATGTGTGAGCAGCATCCAGAGCTATTTGCAGAGCGAGACTTCGAGGCCGAAGTCTAGTTCTAGTGGGGGAGAATTGTAACAGCCCGGATTCCCAGGTATTATTTATTCATATATCTTTGGTGTTTTGTGAGGGGACTCGGCGAGTTGGAGCTCAAACTCGCCGAGTAGGATCGCGGTTTTGGACGCGGGTTCGCGCCTGGACTCGGCGAGTCCAAGGAATGGACTCGGTGAGTCCGCGCTGTTTAATGAAACCCTAATTTCCCAGTCCTGAGCCCTATTTAAAGGACCTTATGGCCCTTCATTGCGGCTACCTTGACCTTGAGAGCACCAGAGCAGCTGAGAGTTCTTGTGAGTGAGATAAGAGGCCATTATTCACCAATTTTGTGTGTGTTTGCAAGAAAGGAAGAGGAAGGTCAAGCTAGGAGAGTTGGGGAGCTTGGATCTACTTCCATTTCGACAAAGGAAGCTACTTGAGGTAACATTCAGAGCTTATTCTCGTGTTTTTGTTGATATGGCCAAATCTAGGGTTTCTTCATGCCTTGTTTGCCTTGTATTTGGAGTGTGAGAGGTCCCTTGGGTAAATGGTACCTAGATCTGGACCTTAGTGGGTCCAGAGAGTCCGAAATGCCCTGCTTTATGCCTTTCCTTTTGAGTTGGGGACTTAGGTTACCATTTTAGATGTCATTTCATCAAAAGAATCCTTGTAGGCGTTGCATGGTAGCAAAGATGATAACTTTACGTGATGAATGTGCTTGGGAGGGCTAGATCTATGAGTTGTTAGAGAAGATCTGACCTCAGAAGCGAGATTGAGTTGGTGCATGGCATGGACTCGCCGAGTCCGAAGAACAGACTCGGCGAGTAGCATGAAGATTGTCCTTAGCCACTCAACGAGTGGTCTTGCCGAGTTAAGGGTTAACTCAGTGAGTTAGGGAGAGTTAGAGAGGGTTGACAGGTGGACTAAGTCGAGCTGGAACTCGCCGAGTTGTTCTTGAGACTCGGCGAGTTGAGTCGTGGTGGCACCGCGATTCATGCCAGGTGGAACTCGTCGAGTCAGGGAAGTACTCGACGTGTCAAAAGAGGATCCTAGGGAGTCGGTGAACACGTATAGACTCGCCGAGTCGCTCTAGTGCACTCGCCGAGTCCGGTCAAAGTTGACCGTTGACCGTTGACCAGAGTTGACCAGTGTTGACTTGATAGGGGTAGTCAACCTTAGTTGAGAAAGTGTTAATTAGAGATATACTGTGTTATAGGAGGATTATAGCTCGGAGGATCGAGCGCGAGTGATTTCCGGGATTTGCAAATTATCGAGATACGCGAGGTAGGTCTTCTCACTATACTTTACCTTGAGTAGGTAATCAGAGTTATGTGACAGAGTATTTGTATGCTATATGTATGTTCTATGTTGTACTGCATTATTTCTATGTGGTTTATGCTGTGCATGTTTATAGAGTTGGAACCGGAAGGTTCCCAAAGTTAGAACCAGTGGGTTCACAGAGTAGGGTCTACGGACCCACAAAGTTGTAGCCTTGAGTGGCTAATATGTGTTATGTGTGGTATTTTGGGGAACTCACTAAGCTTTGTGCTTACAATGTTAGTGTTGTTTGTTTCAGGTACTAGTGATGACCGTGGGAAGGCGCCGGCTTGATCTGTACACACGCATGAGATTTTTATGATATGTGATCTTGGGATTTTTGTATGATATGGATTGGAGTCTTAAAACATTGATGTTTCTATGAAAATTAAATGAAAATATTTTTATATTATGCGAAAAATAAATTCACAGTGTTGCACTATGATTAGGGTTTTCTCATTCCAGCACCATCTCGTCGAGTCCAGCTTCCGACTCGGCGAGTTAGTCACTTAATTCGTGATCCAACCCCGCTCCGACTCAGCGAGTAAGCGTACCTACTCGTCGAGTCCCTTCCTTTATTTACACTTAGCACCCTTTACTTCTTGTTCCAAACTTGGGATGTTACACAGTAAGTACCAACACATTTGATAGTGAGTCAAATGTAAAGACATCATAGTGAATATGTCATGTTGTCGATCCATTCCATAAGCCAATGTCATTAACCAAGTCTGACAGTCAGACAAAGTCGAGAGGCATTAGATTTGAAAGTGAATTGGCTTAAACACTCTTAGTTTGGTTTGTTTTAAACCTGAGAACTTATAGCAGTATAAGTGTTAATTCGATTTTGCGATTATTAAGTGGAGATCTTAATATATGATGGAGTTCGATCATTTCAATTAGCTTATTAATGCTTTCTCCTTTTGCATGGTTGGAACCCACTTCCCGAGTGTTAATTTACTCAAATGTCCACAGTCAGTCATACTCTTGGAACTAAGTAGTGATTCAAGACTGTCATGAATATTAGTGGATTGTCGATAATTACGGGACATAGCATAAAGATTGCTCTAACACTCATGAGTGCTTAATAGATATTTGAGTATTGGACCAACCCATGCTTAGAGATTACTTCATGGATTCAGTCACAAGTAATTCTAAGACGATAATATCTTCTATTCTTCAAACCTTGATACATGTGGGGTTTTGCTCTATGATTCTGTTATAACTTATGCATCGGTCTATTCCAATGGTATCTGTAACTGGTAGTTATACAGGGTATGTGTTGGATTTGGTGTCTAAGCCTATAACTATAACTGGTATGTACTTTACCTGATAGTAGCATGGTCCTTTTGGGGTTGCTTTCAACAGTGCAGTTTGATATGATGGTTTTATGAGAATAAGGTTATTTACGATTTATTAATATATTATAAGTATAATATATTAATATGGTTGTTTAATTAGTATTGTCCAATAATTAATTTGGAAATAATTTTGTGGTCAAAAGAGACTAATTAAATATAGAAGGACTGATTATGTAAATCAATGATACTTATAGTATGGGCTAAGTGATCCATGATTATGTAAGTGCGCTAAACCAATAATATAACCCATGGATAGTCCATGGAGGTTAAACCCATAGATCATAGGAATGTGAAAAGTCATGGATCATTAGGGTTTCAAAGTGTAACCCTAGCACTTGCCACAACTATAAATAGCCCCTTCCATGCACCAAAATCGGTTGCACCTTCAATAGAGACAATTAACTTATTCTTTTAGAACCTCCTTTTCATATTGGTGTTTGTGAACCATTAGAGGCATCACACTTGAGGTGCTCAAGCTTCCAAAGGTCAAGAACTCTACCCTACTCAAGAGGTATGCATCCTAACTATGTTTTAATTATATATAGATTCGATTGTATGCTAGCTAGGGTGAATGCTTTGGAAAAATAAAATGCATGTATAATTAGAGAAAACATAGATCCAAAGCATTTAGGGTTGCATGCACTTAGGAAGTGTTATAGTGCTCAAAACCCAATATTGTATTAGAGGCTAGGATTGTTTTCTATTATATTTGATGCTTACTTGTTTTTAAAGTTGAGAAAATCAAGTTTTATAGATTCTGAATGATGAACTCGTAGAGTCCATTGGGAAACTCGACGAGTCTAGTTCATGAACTCACCAAGTTGGCTGGTCAGAGTGTACAAATTCGTGTTTTTCTCCCAAAATTAGATATGATCACTACCCCAAACTGTTTTGAATCATAAAAATATATTTTTAAGATATGGTAATGATCATGCTCATCCAATTGAAAGATAATTGTCAAAGTTTTAAATAATTGTTGTTTTATATGATAAACCAAATTGTTTTTAAAACTATTGATTTAGAATTGTCTTGTTTATGAGTTTAGTTAGATCACGAATTATGTGATAATTTAGTTGTTAGAAAAATGATCTAATTGATGTTTAATGACCACCATAACTTGTCATCAAGTTATGGAAAATGAAAGGTGTCATAATTAAAATTAAATTAAACCCATAGGTTATGAATGTGAAGAGTTTTGACAAGTTTCAAGACTTGCCATCAAGTTTTGGAATTTGCAAAGTCTCATTAAATGAAACTTTAATTCCAAACCCTAGAGTTTTAAAAGTTAAAATTCAACCCTTGTACTTTATAATATTATAGTTTAGTAATATATATATATATATATATATATATATATATATATATGTATGTATATATGTATGTATAAGAGCAAGTCAGTCTTACTGTTAGTATGCCTCATTCATGAAGCCGGTCTATAAGGGGGGTATAAGGTTACTGCCTATAAAATGGTGGTTTAATGGGTGTCCACTCTCACCTATCGCTTCCTTGACTGGTGGAGGTTTGTTAGTCGAACGGGTAGGATAGGGCACTAATTCTCTCTCATTAAAAGTATAATGATCAATATAAAGTAAATAAACTTTTATTTAATTCTCAATCTTAGTTACTTTAGGAAAAATGTGAAAATGGTGCTAATCCATGAAATTACACTTTGCACCTTGTTAAGTCGTTAGTGGAGCGTGTGTGGTTAACCGGCACGCTAATCTGGGACTGACAATGTGTGGCAAAGGGTAGCTTGATGTTAATCATTGATCAATGGATCATGTGTGGTTAACCGACACATTGATTAGGTGATTTGTAACATTGGGTGTACCATATTAATTTTCATGGTTATTCACACATTGTTTGTGATCCTCGGCATCCCAGTCACAAACTTGAAGGGCACAATCGAGATTTAAACATGCCTTTGAAAAGTTCAATGAATCTCAAAGATCTAGGAATTTCAAACCAATTAAAACCTAATAATGTATTTCGTTTTTCATGGTGGAAATTGGTAAATCGTCATTTACATACCTTCAAATATTTTACAATTGGATTACGACATCCCTCTTCACAATTGTAGAATATTGTGTTGGATCCTAGCCTTAATATTTCATATTGGGTGTAATATTAAGGATTCTCATCTAATCTAAACTTTGTTTTTCTTCTTTTTTCAGATATCTATCCCAAACAATGCTTCAACACCAATTCCTTCAGTCTCTTTCTCCCTAATGAACCTATGTGGGAGGGTAATTTTTGATGGCTCGAATTTCAATGACTGGATTCGAAACATCAGAATGGTTGTTCGTTATGTAGACAAAGAATATGTCCTTGATAAAGAGCTAAAGGAGATTGATGTCACCACTGCTACTCTTGAACAAATGGCTGAATACACTACTCATGAGAGGGATGCAATAATGGTGTCGTGTCTTATGATTGCAACCATGACTGCTGAGCTACAAAAGTCCTATGAGGAATGCTATCCCTATGAAATGTATCATGATTTAATGGAAAGATACCATCAAAGTTCTCGGCAAGAAAGGTATGAGATCATTGCCTCCATGATCACAACCAAAATGAAGGATGGTGAACCCATCACGGCCAACTTGCAGAAGATGCAGAGATATGTGGACCGCTTGCTCAACTTGAATGTCAATTTTGATAAAGAGTTGGACATAGATATAATTCTACACTCTTTACCTTCTTGTCATGGTCAATTTTGTATGACTTATCATATGAACAAGGAGGGGAGGTCACTCTTAGCAAGCTTCAATGGCTTTTAAGGACTACAGAAAGCAACCTTAAAGGCAAATCGGTTGTGTCTACTCCTATTACTAATTCTGCCCCTATTCTGGGAATAGGACATGCCGCAACGGAAAACCCTTGATGGATCCTCTTCTAGTGGGACCAAAGCTGGTTCCGTTAATCCCTCTTCCAATCCAAAGAATACTGACTGCTTCCATTGTCATGAAAAAGGGCACCGGAAACGAAGCTGCCCCAAGTACGTGCAGGACAACAAGGATGGGATGATCAAATCCTCTTTTGCAAGTATTTACACTATTTAATCTAATAACTCATCACATGCTAATTCTTGGGTCCTTGATACAGGTTGTGGATTTCACATTTGTTCTGATTTGCAGGGACTAAAAAGAAGTAGGGATGTGGAGCACGAAAAGATTAACTTAATCAGGGGAAATAGGAAAACTTCGCCCGTGACAAAGATTGGAGTTTATTCTTTATTGCTTAGAAATGGTTTAAATTTAGATTTGAATAATTGTTGTTACTCAGCCAATATGGCGAGAAATATTATTTCCTTTCATAGTTTGTACAAACAAGGTTTTACCTTTTCATTTAATAATGAAGTTGGTGCAATTTATGCTTATTGTAATGGTGTATCTTATTTCGAAGCGTTACCCTGCAATGGTGTATATGAAACTATGAATGTTGTAGATAACTTAGGAAATAATGTGTTGAATATTGATTTGTCCAATGCTTTGGACAAGGCATGTTTGTGGCATTGTCGTGTTGGACATGTCAACAAGAAGCGCATAGCCCAACTCCAAAAGGATGGAGTTTTGGAGTCATTCGAGTTAAAGTCAGATGACACTTGCGGATCTTGTTTACTTGGAAAGATGACCAAGTCACCCTTCAATGGTACTTGTGAAAGGGGTGAAGGTTTGTTGGACTTCATACACACCGATGTGTGTGGACCGTTCAGAACCACCACAAGGGATGCTAACCGCTTCTATGTGACTTTTACTGATGATTACATTAGGTATGGCTATATCTACTTAATCAAGCATAAGTTAGAAACCTTTGAAAGGTTCAAAGAGTTTCAGCAACAAGTAGAGAATCATTTGGGCAGAAAGATAAAGTTTCTATGATCCGATCGTGGAGGAGAGTATCTTAGTATCGAAATCCTTACCTATCGTAAGGAATGTGTTATTGTTTCACAATTGTCGCCACCTAGGACACCACAACTTAATGGTGTGGCTAAGAGGCACAATAGGACCTTGCTAGACATGGTTCGTTCCGTGATGATTCGAGCTTCATTACCAATATCATTCTGGGGGTATGCCTTAGAGACTGCCGCCCATATCCTTAATCTAGTCCCTACCAAAAAGGTTTCCAAAACACCTCACAAGATGTGGATAGGGAAGGTTCCCACACTAGATCACATCAAAGTTTGGGGTTACGAAGCTTTTGTGAGAAGAGAAACTCATGACAAGCTCTAACCTCAGAGTGAGTGATGTATTTTCATCGGCTACCTGAAGAAGTCCTTTGGATATGTCTTCTATAGACCGAGTGACAATGTCGTATTCGTTGCGAAGAGAGGAGTCTTTCAAGAGAGAGAGAGAGACAACTCATATGCCAAGAGGACAGTGGGACGCAAATTGACCTTGAAGAGATTCAAGAGTTAAGTGATGAAGGAACCTCAAACACTAGCACTTAACCCGAGGTGGAAACTCCGGTTGAACCAATTGACAGGTTTGTGGCCCTGAGGCGTTCCAGTAGAGTTAGTGTTCCACCTGTGTTATATGGTTTTCATATAACAGCTGAAGGTGATACATTTATCAATGATAGCACACTGATAAATTTGAATGAACCTAACAACTACAAGGAAGCCATGGCAGGCCCCAAGTCTGCTAAATGGAAGGAGGCTATGGATAGCGAGATTCATTCCATGTATGACAATCAAGTTTGGAACTTGGTTGATAATGTACCAGCCGTAAGATAGTCGGGTGCAAATGGATCTTCAAGAAGAAGACTGACATGGATGGGAATGTACACACATATAAGGCGCGACTGGTTGCGAAGAGCTTTACTCAAACTCCAGGAGTAGACTATGATGAGACCTTCTCACCAGTAGTGAAGATTAAATCTATAAGGGTTATGCTAGCCACAACTGCATTTCATGACTATGAAATATGGCAAATGGATGTCAAAACCGCTTTCCTTAATGGAAAGTTGGCTAAAGATGTTTACATGAGTCAGCCAGAGGGTTTTGTCAATGCAAGTAACCTAATAGAGTGTGTAAGCTTGAGAAATCCATATATGGATTAAAACAAGCATCTCGCAGATGGAATCTTTGTTTTGATGAGAAAGTCAAAGAGTTCGGATTTTCGAGAAGAGAGGATGAGTCCTGTGTATATGTCAAAGCTAGTGGGAGTATAGTTAGCTTTCTGGTGTTGTATGTGGATGACATACTACTCATAGTAAATGACATCCCAACCTTTCAGTAGGTCAAGTCTTGCCTTGGGAAATGCTTTGCTATGAAGGACCTCGGAGAAGTTGCCTATATCCTAGAGATAAGGATATTGAGAAACAGAAATAAAAGACTAATAGGACTTAGTCATATACCATATGCTTCTGCAGTTGGTTCGATCATGTATGATATGACTTGTACTCGCCCTGTTGTGGCATTTTCTTTGAGCATGGTCAGCAGATATCAAGGGAACCCTGGTAAAGCTCATTGGAGTGTGGTTAAGAACATTCTTAAGTACCTGCAGAGGACTAAGGACTGGGTCCTTACCCTCGGTGGGAGTGATGACTTGAGACTAACAGGGTATAGTGACATGGAAAAGTTCCAAGCAAGAGACTATAGCTGATTCAACATGTGAATCAGAGTACATATCAACAAGCGAAGCAGTGAAGGAGGCGATATGGTTGAAAAACTTCATCAGAGACCTTGGAGTTATTCCATCCATAAAGGAGCATGTGGAAATTTCCTACGATAATGAAGGGGCGGTTGCCTTAACCAAGGAATCGAGAGATCATGGAAGATCCAGACATATCGACAAAAAGTACCACTTCATAAGACATCAAGTAGAAGAAGGGCAACTCGTGATAAAGAGGATATCGTTAGAGGACCACCCAACAAATCCCCTCACAAAGGGACTGACTAAGGTTAAGCACTTGCAGCATGCGAGGGGCATTGAGCTAATCGACGATATTAGTTTTAATGATTAGATAAACCGAAACTTGTAATAGCTAAATTGTAATTGACATTTGATAATGAATAAAAGGAGTTTTATTTATAAGTAAAGTTATTGTCTTGTGTCAATTATTTACTATTGTTTCACTTTGCATGTTTTTACTTCCAGAAAAATAAGATTTATTCAAACTATCCATAGTCGTTCATACTTTGGAAGTAGGTATGAAAGAAGACTGTCATGAGTTGGCTTGTAGGTTTGTCTAATGAGTTAGGCATTGCAACAGGTTTGCTACACCATTCATGAGTACTTCTGAAATAAAATTTGAGTATTGGATCAACCCGCGTTCACTTGAATCACTTCATCGAATTTATCACGAGTGATCATGAGACGATAATATCATATATATGTCTTCAAACCTAGATATATGAGTTGTTAACTATGAGTTAGTCATGAATTGATGGCACGAAAATGGATCAGTAACTTAACGTTATAAAACGTGTCGTTGTGCATGATTTAATGAATAATTAGTACAAGCATATAATGTCGAAGTTTATCTGTTCCTTTTATTCTAAGAGGATTAAAAGCGATATCTTGGGCCCCTCGATGATTCTATTTTGACTTATGTGTCGGGCCCAGTCAGACCTAAATTGATGTGTTGAGTTATGTTCTATGTCAGGCGAATCAGAAATCGGGAAACAAATTGTTGGACAGTAAGTATGACATTGTTCCATGTATTTGTCCAGTTGATATCTCGAGAACAGAGGGGTATATGATCCCTTATCTAAAGGATGCGTCACTGACTGGGTCAGAGTTGACTGCGGCTTTTGGAAGCTTATGATTGTTGAGTCGGATCCTGAAGTCACATAGGCAGCTATAGTTATTAGACTTATCCAAGTAGAAGACTCTTGGATTTGGTGTCTAAGCCTATAACTTTAACTGATATGTACTTGACTTGATAGTAACATTGTCCTTTTGGGTTGCCTTCACCAGTGCAATTTGATAGGATGGTTTTATGAGAATAAGGTTATTTATGATTTATTAATATATTATAAGTATAATATATTAATATGGTTGTTTAATTAGTATTGTCCTATAATTAATTTGGAATTAATTTTGTGGTCAAAAGAGACCAATTAAATATGGAGGGATTGATTATGTAAATCAATGATACTTATAGTATGGGCTAAGTGATCCATGATTATGTAAGTGGGCTAAACCAATAATATAAACCATGGATAGTCCATAGAGGTTAAACCCATGGATCGTACGAATGTCGAAAGTTATGGATCATTAGGGTTTACAATGTCACACCCCCAAACCAAGGATGGCAGAAACGTCCGGGGGTGGAGGTGTGACAGATTGGTATCAGAGCATTGTTTATAGTGAACTCAGTATATCGAACCACATAAGATATACAAACTATAAATGCATTGGGACTAGAGTCTCTGATTTAAAGTTTTCAAAACAGCTACACTTTTAGAAATAAGTAGTTTCTTATTAGAAAGTATACAGGCATGCATACATACTAAGGTCAGCATCATTCTAGAACAAAACAAAAGTAATGATTGTTGAATATCACAGGTAAGCTCGGGGGTGGATGATCAGTCTTGGGAATGGCATAGCCTGATCAACTATGCTAGTCCGAGGAGTGATTAGCACATGCCCAAGAATGGTTGTGATATGGCAACAAGCCTAAATACTTACCAACACTACCACAATGAGATCATTAGAACGGAACACGAGTTTAAAATACTATAGGAGTATTTTGTAATATCATAACTTATATGAAAACTAAATAGATCCTTAATAATAGATCTATAGCCCCTAAGTGGATACCCTATGCTATTATATAACTTAGAAATCATAGACTTAGAATTTGTGGTCATTGCCTTACTTCATTTTCCTTGTTTGGACGTGGATCTAGGGTAGGATCACTTATTCGAAGGTCTATCATATCTTGTTATATGTAATTAGTATGAACTATGTCATTATAGAAGTAACTAATAAGGATCACCCCTATAAGTAATTAATTATAGAGTTAGACGCCTAGTAATTATCTCTTCCACTCTTATTCTCGCAAGTACAACATAGCAAGTTCCTACTTACCGGACGACCCCTACTTTCCCAATCCGAACCCAAGAAGTGGTGAATGATTATGAGGAGAATCAGAAGCGGAACCGGAGGTAATCAATCCTCCATGCATAGCAAGGGTTTCCGCGAACCATTTCGACTACATCGAACCTGTGCCCCGTTGGGCAATCATGATCGAGGGTTGAATGTCGACAGCAATGACAACAATCACCATGTGGAGATCAACGAGGGTTCTATGACCTCAACCACGGGGGAACGACTGACAGATCCCTCCCGGCGAAGACCCGGCAGATCGTAAACATCAGGGATTAGAGCAGGTAGACTATAACCCGAGTTCGGAAACTACACGCTACTACAGGCCCTACTGTCTAACGTACCCGAGACTCGGAAAGAGACTACTATTTCGGAGACCAACTCTCTATTTAGGACCTTATCACCACTCAGGCAGAGGCAAGAGAGTAACGGGGTAGACACATAACATTCAAAGAGAGGAGGATTGCAGCCAAGCATCGATTTGCAAGGTGCATCGACTTTGCCTCATGCATCGCAAGGGACAGATCGTCGTAAGTAGAGTTCATACCTCTCACAAGACCTTGTAAATTAGATTCGTGAGTATGCGTTGGTGCTACTCTATTCTAGGCGTAAGCACGACACTGGGATTTAAGCGGTCATACTAAACGAGGGATCTAGTTGATATCAAAACTTTTCCATGCACAGATGTGAGGTAAACCTACATCTAGGTCAAAAATTTTCACCAAAACCCAAATTACTACAGTCATATTAACAAGATGGGCTTAGGACATACCTAACAGACTCGAAGGACTACTTAGCCTTAATTATATAACTAAGCATACATCAATTGCTCATAATAAGGACCTAGCTTGGGTCAAGTATAAGGGTTCACTTGGATATAGAACTACTAAAAATTCATGGGTTTACCATATAAAGACTCCCGTTATGAATTGTTTTCAGAACGCCCTTAACGACCGAATGACGTTACAAATCGATATAAGATAAAACTTAGTTAGAAACTCACGACGTATATCCATTCTAAAAACTCATTATCATCTCACCTTTAAACATTTCGTTGGGAAGATCCTTCCTCATAGACTTATGGGGTGCGATCATACCAACACTAATACACCGGGTCCCATCAAAACTCCTCAGCCAAGCGTGCTTGGACACACATGATTCTAAGATGAGTAAAGCTTAACGTCCGTATGAAACCTACCCCTACCCACTGCTGTAACTCCATTTCAAGAATGTTAGCGGAACCACTAGGAATAGTACAGTAATGTGCAAAAATTTATATGCGTAAATATAAATCGTAAGGATGCACTTAAGATGATCATTTCCACTAACGAAGTTGTTTTTCATCATGGAACAGAGCTATGTCTTCACCAAAGGGAAATCAACCAACTAGCAAGGCGCCAACTCTGCAGATAGACGCTGCTACTTTTCAGGCTGCAGTCACGGCAGCTGTGGCAGCCGTCATGGCACAGTTCAATGCTAACAACGCCAGCAGAAATGGAAGCGGTACTGACAATACAGATTGTGGTAACAATCAGGAACACCAACAGGTGCCTGCCAGCAAAAATACCTCGGGCCACAAACTTACGAGCAAGAAGCGAAAGTTCTGGACCAAAAAGAAGTGTAACCTATCTCAAAAACTTGTTGGAAGAAAGCAATCCGTAGCTGCACCGGCCACTATAATGGTAGTCACGACGAACGCCGAGACACTAGCCACGGGGTCTGCCACCCATACGTCGGCCAGACCATATGAGGGATCACTCCCAAAGTGTGTCAAGTGTGGTTTCCATCACCATGGGGCTTGCCGAGAAATGCACTGTAAAAACTACAACAGGAAAGGGCACAATGCCCGTTTCTGTAGGACCCTGACTCAGTACATCACTTCAACACCCAGTACCAAAGTAATTCCAGTGTGCTTCCTATGTGGCGAAGTGGGACACTTCAAGAGAAACTGTCCAACTGAGAGGAATGACAGGGAAACCGGAGGAGTATAGCAAACGAACTAGCAAGGGTAATAAGGAGCCATATTAGAACTTTTGTAATGTTTCCCAACGACAAAAACGTTTAAGTATCATATGTTTGTAATGAATTTTTATATGCTTGCTAAAATCCATGACTTTTTAAAAGTAGTTAAAATACTCTCTCGTTCAAATCAAACAAAAGACATTCATATATGATCTTAGGATCATTACCTGTAAGATGTGATGACTTTGTACATACATCGGGGTTACTTATAATCAATATACCGAAGTCATGAAACAAATAATTCCATCCTGACTCCTATTCCGTGTCTAGCAGTAAGAACTAAGTAGGGCCACCCACTCGACAACCTCGCCAACATCAACTTACATACGACGTTCATATACCGCTCGATCGTAGGAAGACCTGTCAGGGATCATGATATCAAGTATCATTACTGGCTATCGAAACACACCCACTGCCAGTGCTAGACACTGTGGTATAAATCATCTACAGTAATAATAACATCAAACAAAATGAAATACGGAAAAGAAGCACAAGAATACTCCATCACTTTAGTGATCTCTTCTTATAAGTACAACTTAGCTCATGTTATCTGAAAAGATTCAGTCGTCTCCATTCAGTTTCAATTAAGTATAATCCTCACCTTCCCGATTTAACATCTACAAAAGGGCTTTTCACCTAACCCTCCGAATGCCATGACCTTTTCCTCACATAAGAACCCAGCACGTATCTCCGGTTCATCTCTCGTGGTTAGATGCCAAAGCACGCACCAGAGAAGTGTTACACTTCCTAAAAACCTACCACAAGTATTTACAGGAGACTTTCGGGAATGTCACGCATGTAGCGGACAAGGTTCAACCACAGAAGCTTGGGACGGATATGGTTAGTCTACCACTACTACGTGTATACGCGAGGATAATGTATAATTAAGATTCTACAGACATCGGATGGGTGTTTCCGCCTTATTTCCTGTTCTATGTCTGGTTGTTGATTTGGGGCAGAGTCACCCATCCAACTGCCTTGCCAATCTTAAACACATACGACCTATATGTGCAAGTTAATGATAGATAGACCGGGTACGAGTCCTACCTTGAACTTCGGGCCAAGGTTGCCCAGAGGGACGAGTAAATGTCCTACCATCTAAGAAGGCCTAGTTGTGTAAACCAAACCCACATGTTTCCTACCGAGCAAAAAAAAAACTATCAGGTCCAAACCTGTCGAACTACTCAAAAAGGAAATTGAAGAACCAAGTTTCTCACCCTGGAAAACATCTGATCTTATTCTTCAAATAGAAAGGCAAATTGCTCATAGTTCCATCAACTTCAGAGGCCCCGATAATATCTTCAGTAGAAACCTTTACTACCTGCCTCGCATAAACGAATAGGCCGACCAACCACAAGGAACGAGGTACCCTTCAGGAATCGGACCTGAGATCTGAATACCACCAGTCGCAAGTATTGGAGAAGGATGTCCGAGGACAACCCTTCAGATTCGATGCGGACGCTGCAAGTCCGTAGTGGTACCCCTCGGATGGGACCAACTTGCTCGCAGTATTCATATGTTATGTCATTCTTACTAGGATCCGTTAGCCATTGTCATTGTAAGTGACTTGCTTATCTACCCTCGCAGTAAGAAGGAAACCAAGAAGAGCAACTACAACAAACCGCGAAAGCAATACGATCAAAGAAGCTTTAACCGAAGTTCTCTAGATTCGAGTTTTGGAATTAAGGACTCAAATTCCTAAGACACATCCTTACCAATGTGGAAATCCTTAAGGACACTTTCAATTGATCAAAACCGTTGAGAAACAATCAGCACCAAAGGCGTCAGTAGGAATACCCCAAAATTTCGGGTCTTGCTGACCTACCGTCTTAGCCCCTTTGGAACTTCTCGTAAATTGAAGAACTCCCTTACGACTTTGACCATGAAGGGAGCAACCCTTGATTGGGAAGAGAAGCAAAAGGAAGAAACCTTTAGAACTCCAGAATAAGAGACCAAATTCCTCTGGAAACCTCACTCTGGGTAGGCTTAGTACGCTTTGGAAAGCGTGGAAAGCTAAAACCCCAGATAATTTATGCCTTTCGAAATTCTTGTAAGAATCAGCCTTGTAATCGCAACTTCAATCTACTCCCGCGAGCTTAGTAAAGTACATTCTACCCGACACATCCCGAACTTGTAGAAGTATTTATCCGACGAGACTCTTGTAATCCCCCTCGACGAGATCGAGTTCCACAAGAGCCTCACCTTCGTGAAAGAACCATATTGACCATGGACCGAGAGGTTAAGCGAACGCAGCAACGCTGCTTCCCATTAGTGGAAGTTCGCTGGAATACTAACCAAGGACCTGGAGTCACTTGGGAGTGCGAGAATCAGTCGATTAGGAAGTATCCCCACTTCATGGTTCGATTATTCGTGCCTACTCCTTGCCTAAATTCAAATTTCAGGACGAAATTCCCTCTAACGGGGGGATGATGTAACAATTGTCAAATCTCTCTAAGTATGTGAAATCTCTCCCAAATCTCTCTTTGTATGAGAAACCTCTCCAAGAATGTCAAATCTCTCCCAAATCTCTCTAAGTATGTGAAATCTCTCCCAAATCTCTCTAAGTATGTGAAATCTCTCCCAGAATGTCAAATCTCTCCCAAATCTCTCTAAGTATGTGTAATCTCTCCCAAATCTCTCTTTGTATGAGAAACCTCTCCAAGAATGTCAAATCTCTCCCAAATCTCTCTAAGTATGTGAAATCTCTCCCAAATCTCTCTTTGTGTGAGAAATCTCTCCAAGAATGTCAAATCTCTCCCAAATCTCTCTAAGTATGTGAAATCTCTCCCAAACCTCTCTTTGTATGAGAAACCTCTCCAAGAATGTCAAATCTCTCCCAAATCTCTCTAAGTATGTGAAATCTCTCCCAAATCTCTCTTTGTATGAGAAACCTCTCCAAGAATGTCAAATCTCTCCCAAATCTCTCTAAGTATGTGAAATCTCTCCCAAATCTCTCTTTGTATGAGAAATCTCTCCAAGAATGTCAAATCTCTCCCAAATCTCTCTAAGTATGTGAAATCTCTCCCAAATCTCTCTTTGTATGAGAAATCTCTCCAAGAATGTCAAATCTCTCCCAAATCTCTCTACGAATGTGAAATCTCTCCTAAATATCTCTTTGTATGTGAAATCTCTCCAAGTATGTCAAATCTCTCCCAAAATTCTCTAAGTATGTGGAATCTCTCTCAAATCTCTCTCAACTTTCTATAATCACTCGGGGCATTCCGACCCTCGAATTTGGCGAAAACAGCCCAAAAGCGGAAGTTTACGCGAAAAACGTGTTTGAGGAACCGAAACCCCTCTTAGGACTCGAAAGTCCTCTTAGGAACCGAAAGTCCCCTTAGGAACCGAACCCTCCTGATGAAGAAGGCTGTAGAACCGAACCGAACCTCACTCAAAGAACCGAACCGAACCTTCGGACTGGCCCCTCGCCCTTCGCTTCTCGCTTCTGGTTCGCACCCTTCGCTTCCGGCTCAGCACCAGCAAGGACCGAACCTCGGCCTAGGACCGAGAGGTCTTGCTGGGAACGTTTTTTCTCCCGGTTTTCGACTAAATTCGCATTTTAGGCCCGTTTTTAATTGTTTTAACATGGGATTTTCACCCAAAACTTTATTTTAACATATAAGGACCTTTAACTATTAATTAATCACATTTTTTTAAGGATAAAACCTTATCCAAAAGAGAGTGGGTGAAGTACAAAGGTAGAGTGTTGACTTTACTTATTTCTATGACACAAGCAACCACTCCCATACCCCACTCCATGTCACTATTCACCACCAGCCCATCCCTAGTCATTTCATAGGTCATTTCTCACTATTTTCAACTATTCCCACGTTCTTAGGGCTGGAACATCCATCCTCTCTCCTCACACTTTAATCATTCTCTCATTTTTACCAAGAATCACACTCCAAACTCTCTCATCTTTTTCTCTCTAATTCGAGAATATCAAGGCATACTCCAAGATTCTTCTCCTACAATTAGTAAGTATCATCATCTTTCTTATAATTATTACACATCCTCCTACTCAAAATCAAAGATTGCTTACACAAACATCATCACATTCTTGTTAGATCTTCGAATCTTCAAGTGATTCTTCAAGTGTTCTTGGGTTGAACACTTCTCTTCTTCAACACTTACCTACTGAAATCACTCAAGGTGAGTTCATACCCCTACATTTTTATGTTTTCTTAAGTTTTTAGGGGGGGGGGGGGGGGGGAATACAAGTTAAAACACCAAGAACATAACTAAAATTTTCTAACAGCTTTCATCAGAAAAGTTGGATTCCATTCACGGACTGTTTTGGACAACTTAAAAATTTTTGTTTGAAAAACTATTTTAGGTGTAAGTAGTTCCAGTTCTTAGCTTTAAAATGACTACTTGCACATCTCCATACGATTTTTCTACAATTTATGGTGATTTTTACAAAACTGTCTATCATTTCAAACACCAATCCGGACCAGTCTGTGATTATGGACTTTTTCACCCAAGTTGGAGGTCATTAAAAATCATGATAAAAATTATGAGTAAACTAGACACATTTTGGGAACTCTCAGAATTTACGGATTTAGTTTTCAACTTCATATGATTTTTATATGACTTTTCAAAAACAGTGTAGAAAGGTTGAAAATTTGTTAACAACTTATAACTTTCATAACACTTTGTATTATGTTGAGCAAAGTGTATAACGATAAGTTCTAAATATTGAATGTGTTTCCTTGTTAGTTTACCATCATAAACTGAAATATAGTCATTCATGATAAGATTATTCATTCATTTAGAACACGTATATTGAACTATAATGAGCATAGTTTATGGATTCATAGCATTAAAGCATTCATAAAAGAATTCTTATACATTACAAACGTTTTGGATAAACTATAATAGGTATAGTTGATGTATCATTTACTTCTCAAACTTATTTACCAAAGGTTTTCAGTTTAGTTCACGTAAATCTGTTAATGAATAAATTTGTGAGTCATTCCCTTCGGGTTACTTCCAAAGTAACAAAGTCAAAAAGTCCTGTAAATTGTAACCATAGTCTCTTGTAGGGAGAACGTGATAGTTGTGTATAGATCTATATTGGGTTTGACAAACCCACACCAGAGCTGCTTGCAACAGCTAGACCGGCAGGTCTGTGGTGACAAGTGTCATTTAACGGCGACGCCTGAAGAACGTCATATTACGAGGCCGTCTATGTCAAGTATGGTTATGATAGCTCACATGTGGTATTAACAATCATAAGGTTTACGAGTTCTAACTTTAAATTAGCGAGTTATGTCTATTTAGCTCACTGAAATTACTTGAAGTATAGAAAAATACTTGTACGCCTTCATATCAAAAAGGGTTTTATGTCGATTTAAAATCACTTTTTACATCAACAATTACATACTTTATTGTATACTTTTGGTCTTGGTATTTAAGACTACACATCATTCATTACGGAATTTTTCTCACATCAGAAAGGGTTTTATGCCAATTTAAAACCACTTTTATATTTTTAAGTATGACAAATATTTGTTCATTTTCGGTCCTGGTATTTAGGACTACATAACTTTTGTAAGGAAAATATTGGATTTTCTTGGTAACATACATCTCTTTACAAAGATCGATTTTCAAACTCTTACTGTCAAAAGCTTATGAACTCACCAACCTTTGTGTTGACACTTTTCAAAACTACTTGTATTCTCAGGAAATCAACCACGTTTTGAGGATGGGACGATAAATCGTCGAACAGTTCACTTTGTATCATAATGTAATTGATTTGAATCATGTAAACATATACTTTGGTGTAACTTTTTCAATTATATTTATGATGGTTGTATTTACTTTGAGCACTATTATACTCGTTGTTGTGATACTCTACATGAAGTCCTCCACCCCCGGACGTTTCCGCCATCCTTGGTTTGGGGGTGTGACATACAAAGTGTAACCCTAGCACCTGCCACAACTATAAATAGTCCCCTCCATGCACCAAAATCGGTTGCACCTTCAATAGAGACAAGTAACTTATTCTCTTAGGACCTCCTTTGCATATTGGTGTTTGTGAACCATTAGAGGCATCACACTTGAGGTGCTCAAGCTTCCAAAGGTCAAGAACTCACATCCTAACTATGTTTAATTATATATAGCTACAATTGTATGCTAACAAGGGTGGATGCTTTGGAAAACGAAAATGCATGTATAATTAGAGAAAACATAGATCAAAAGCAATTAGGGTTGCATGTGCACTAAGGATGAGATTTAAAACCGGAAAACTGGACTGGAACTAGAACCGTTAGAACTGGAATATATAGAATCGGTTTCGGTTCCGGGTTTAAAATTTGGTTTTATCTGGGTACTGGGTAATCCAGGTTTGTGTCCACCGGGTCCGGGTAAACCGGGTCTAAAAACCGGAACCTGTAACAGCCCGGAATATCAAGTATTGTAATAATTATGTTTTGGGGTGTTTTAAGAGGGGACTCGGCGAGTTGGAGCCTAGACTCGCCGAGTAGGATCGCAGACCTGGTCGCGGATTCGCGACTGGACTCGACGAGTCCAGATATGGACTCGGCGAGTCTGCGCTGTTTAGCGAAAACCTTAACCGTTCAGGTTTAGGACGTATAAAAGGGACTTATTGGCCGTCATTGTTCATTTTAGCTTTCTGAGAGGAACCCTAAATCGATTGTGTGCATCTGGAGCAAGGTTAAAGGCCATTGGTGATTTTGAAGGAGTTGTTGTGCAAGGAAAAGAAGGGCTTGGCTAAAGGAACAGCAAGGGAGTCACGTTCTGAGGATTGGGGACACAGAGAGTACATCATCCAGGTAAGAATTCGAGTATACTCTGCTATGTTGATGTGTTTATGGAATTAGGGTTTATGGAACCCTTTTGTGGCTAGATTGAATGTTACCCTAGTCCCCCAAACGATTGTAACCCTGTATTGGGACCATTGGAGGTCCAGAATGTCCCATGCCTGTGCATTTCGGGAATTGATGAAGGTTTTGGATTGGAATCCTTATGCCTTAGGTCAAAATGTAAATTAGGAGTCATGGGGTGTATTATGAGCACCGAAATGAGGACCTTACGTGATGAACCAGTTTAGGAAGGCCAAACCTATGAATGGTCGGAGCAGTTCTGCCAATAGAAAGCAGTTTGAGCGGTTGCATGGCATGGACTCGCCGAGTCCGATGAATAGACTCGGCGAGTAGCTTGAAGATTAACTGGGACTCGTCGAGTTGTTCTTCAGACTCGGCGAGTTGAGTCAGGGTGGCCCCGCGATTCTTCCAGGAGGAACTCGTCGAGTAAAAAGGGGATACTCGACGTGTAGAAAGGGAGTCTTAAGGAATCGGTGAGTTAAGGGCGAGTGGACTCAGAGTCGTTGAACTCGGCGAGTCTTGGGGTGACTCGGCGAGTTAGATCGCGGGTTGAGTGAAGTTCTGAGTATGGGGACTCAGCGAGTCATAGGATTGACTCGGCGAGTAGGGTCAGTCAGGGGTTGACTTTGACCTTGTCCTTGACCAAGGATTGACCAGTGGTTCCAGGGGTATTTTGGTAATTGTTGTTTATTGTTTGAGTTCAGTGCATTGGTGGCTATCCAGAGGTGGAGATTGTATCAGTGATCGGAGCAGCTTGAGCTATCTGTTCAGTCGACAGTTTCGAGGTGAGTTATCCTCACTATATCATTAGGGCTTATGGCACCAAGGCCGACCCTTTTTACCGGATGGAAATCCGGGTAGTTGTCATTATATGTTACAGGCCGGAAGGCTTTATATGTTACAGGCCGGAAGGCATTACTATGTGGACCGGAAGGTCATGGCCTGGAAAGGCGTATGTATGCATTTAGTACGTTGACTGATTCATAGGGTAATGTTATGATAGTGACCGGCTAGACCGGTATCTTGTTAGAGTAATGCGATGATATGTGATCTGTTGATCGATTGTTGTCTATGAACTGCTATATGATTGTTTGTTATGTTATATATGCATTTTATGCTTATGGGCCGGAAGACAATATGTTATGGGCCGGAAGGCGATATGTTATGGGCCGGAAGGCAATATGTTATGGGCCGGAAGGAGATTATGTTGTGTGATGGACCGGAAGGTCGGCGTGGGTAGGACCGGAAGGTTTACCCAGCAGGGACGGAAGTCCCCTGAGACACATGGACCGGAAGGTCAGGGCCTGGAAAGGCGTATATGTGGTTGGTATTCTGGGGGTATCTCACTAAGCTTTCGGGCTTACAGTTGTGGTTTTATGTTTCAGGTTCTCAAGAGTCTGTGGCAAGGCAAAGGCGTGATCGTACCGTTCCTCGCGTTGGTGTTTTATGATATGAACCTGGGAAATTACTTTGTTTAATAATGTATTGAAAACCTTTTTGTAACAACGTTAATAAAATGGGTGATTTTGAAAAGTTTTAATTGTTTTGAAATTTTGGACGTTACAAGTTGGTATCAGAGCCTTGGTTTGAGTGAATTGGGGAAACATTCGTGTGACTCCAGTCTCAAATCGAGGAGGATTTTAAAAAGAGAAATTAAAATGAGAAATTAAAATGGTTTTCAAATTTGGTAAAAGGAGGACGCGGAGGTACGATCAGCCGGAGCCAGTAAGTAACCCCAAGATACCATACATGATATTTGTTTATTTGAGCTTGATAGAACGGCATGCTAGAGTTAGGCTAGGGATCTTCAGGAATTCATGATAATGTTGCCTGATATGTGATGCCTGTAGCTTAGGGTCCCCTATGGGATGTTCTCAGTGTTCCTCGAGTGGTGAGGGTTGATAGTTGTTATGCATGTTCCTTAGAGTATTGTGGTAGTACTTCATACAAATATGGGTAGGTGTGGAAGGTAGTATGGGCCCGTACTACTGAAAGCACAGGACCCATACGTGTATCAGGGAAACCATGGTCTCTGGGGTAGGGTTGCGAGAGTTGGATCCCAGAATTGTGGGAAGTGTCTGAGATTGGTATGGTGTCTTCGGTATGGAGATTTCGAGGCATGATGATAGTGGATCCGGATCAGGATCGGGAGCTGGAGAGCGAGTTGCGGGTGGATCGGTGCTGTCGGAGGATATCGATCAGACGAGCACGAGTGAGTTAGATGCGAGGATTCGCAAGATCCTGCGTAATGGGGTTGCTGCATTGTTCCGGACTGAGTTGCCGGAGTTGTTTGGGTCGATCCAGACCGCCATGATTGAGTATTTCGATGAGCGATATGCGGCTCTCGCAGAGACGGTTGCCGCGGCGGCTACAGCGGCTGTAGCAGCGGCAAGGGGAGGAGCTAGTCGGGGTTTTCAGTATCGGGACTTCTATTATACGAAGCCTCCTACATTCGATGGAGTTCAGGACCCGATTGTTGCTATGAGATGGTTATCAGACGTGGAGGGGTGTTTCTCCACGAATTTATGCCCTGCTGATCAGAGGGTGAGGTGTGCTCTGAACCTATTGGGGCTCGGAGCGAAGGATTAGTGGAGATTGACTACGAGGTCATTTTCCGATGCGCAGAGGGCTGCGGTTTCATGGGATCAATTCAGAGAGATGTTCAGTACTCGCTAAGTTCCGCGGGATGAAAAGGAGAGGTTGGCTCGGGAGTTCCTTGAGCTGAAGCAGGATTTGGAGTCGGTGACCGAGATCAGCAGGATGTTTATTGAGAGGGAGATGTTTTGCCCTGAGTTCGCTTCGGAGCAGGCTCAGATGTCCCGATATCTGAGTATGCTCAAGGGGGATATCAGACAGTTTGTGTCTGCGCAGAGGTGCGAGACCTTGTTGGTGTTGCAGGAGGCCGCCATGCGGCGTGAGTTAGAGGTGAGTTGCAGTTGCGTGAGCTGAGGCAGGCTCCGATGCAGTCGCAGCCAGCGCCGAAACGGTCCAGTACCGTTGATGTTGGAGTGGGGGATCGGAGCGGCCACACTTGTGGGAAGTGTGGGAGGGGTCACACCGGAGTTTGCTGGTCCGGTGGTGCATGCCGCAAGTGCGGAAAGGAGAGGCACTGTACACGGGATTGTCGGCAGTCAGTGTTGATTCAGGATTTGAGGATTTGTTATCATTGTCGACAGGTTGGACATTTGAGGGTCAACTGTCCACAGCTTTCTGCAGGACCGGTGCAGGCTTTAGCACCGGCCACCTTGAGGAGTTCAGGAGGAGGACAGGATGGAGCGGAGCCCCAAGGGCTCAGGGTCGTGCTTACCTGCTTGCGACAGAGGGAGACGGAGCAGTGCCGGAGGCAGCTGCGGGTATGATGCTTTCTTGATGTCTTGATTATCTTGCGTTGATTGTGGCGTATTGTTTGTGCTGATATCTGGTGTGGATTTCGATGCGGTATTCGTTGTTTCGCGGGTTTGGCATGGTTATGGATTGGTGTTTCAGGTTTTCGCTTTGGCATTCGTTGTTCCCTGATGGTTTGGTATGGTTATAGTTTGGTGTTTTGGTGCCGGTAGCCTTGTGCGGTTTTCGATGCGGTATTCATCCTCTTGCAGGTTGTGGGTTTGGTTACAGGTTATTGCTTGGGAATTCCGTTGGTTATCGTTCGTGAGGGTTGATAGTAGAGATGCGGCACTGGGTTGAATGTCGGGTAGCATCTGTAGTCGTGGAGTGGGTAATTGAAAGACCGGATTCTTTGAGCGGATTGATCAGGGAAGAGATGTGTTTTGCTGAGGGTTGCTTATACTTGTGGGAAGCAGTCAGTGTGTAAATGTTCTCTTTGTGCAGGATTGTTCTGAAAGGTCGTTAATGGCAATCGGTGGCTGTTAGTCAGTGCTTTAAGTGGGGGAGAATTGGAGAATTCTCCGGGAGATCGATGAGTATATGAGGGTGCTTAGCTGTTGGGATTCAACAGTGTTCTGTCAGCTCAGAGTATAGGCTGACAAGAGCGAGTGCTGGGTATGCGGGGCAGGATACAGACCTAGGGCATTTGATTGTGGAGGCCTGGGAGCAGGCCGGGATCAAGCTTGAGTAAGTAACCGGGGTTATGCGATCAGAGTAATTGTATGCTTGAGGTACGTGATGGGTTGTACTGCATTAATCCCACGGGATTTATGTTGTGCATGTTTCTAGAGTTGGAACCGGAAGGTTCCCAGAGTTAGAACCTGAGGGTTCACAGAGTTTGGGTGTACGGACCCACAGAGATATAGCCCCGAGTGGCTAGTGTGTGTTATGAGAGTTGGTCCAGTCATGCTGGGGACTCTGATGGTATTGTTGGATCGGTTTGAGATTTCGGATTGTGTATGTTGCAGTGTGATTACATTGGAGGGTCTGGCCCCGGGGTAGTGATCTTGTTTAGCTGAGGAAGTGATTTTAATGAGTGGAGAGAGTGCATGAGATTGAGAGCCCCTGCAATGAGAGCCAGAGTATGTGAATAGCGGTTATGCAAACAGGGTGGTGTCGCTTGGGGCGAGCACCGTGACACTGGTTGGAGTGGCATTATGGCCAAGAGGGTTCCTTGGAAAAAGGAAAAGAGAAAGGTGTGTAACTCCGAAGGGGAGTGCAAGTTCACGAAAGTGAAAGCTGCAAAGCAGAAGTTATGGTTAGAGTATTTCGAGTATGGCTTTGAGCATCGTGTTCGCGGCAGCGAAGTAGGAACCCATCCGGTTTGGGATGTCTGTCGAGGCTCAGAAGGGATGCAGGGGGAGAGAGAATCTTGAATTCTCAGTGTGATTCTGATCAGGGTATAGGGTGGATATTAGTGGTTCATCCTGGGAGATGTTCGAGGATATCAGCAGTGTATCGGGTCTTCCAACCTGCGGGTGTTGGGGGCTAGTTCAGTATGTGTATGTGATTGCAAGAGGAGGACTCGTGAGAGTTGCTCTGAGAAAAAGTGATGGGTAGTACAGAGATCGTGCTTCAGTCGACAAAGCAGATTCAGCAGATTAGACAGAGGTTATTGACCACCCAGAGCCGACAGAAAAGTTATGCAGACAGACGCCGGTCCGAGCTTGAGTTTCAGGTCGGTGACTTCGTACTCCTGAAGGCCTCTCCTTGGAGAGGAGTGATTCGATGCAGGAAGAGGGGCAAGTTGGGACCCCGATATATTGGGCCATTTCGTGTGATTGTAAGGATAGGCCGGGTAGCCTATCGTTTGGAGTTGCCAGCAGATTTGAGTCAGATCCACGACATTTTTCATGTGTCGCAGTTGAGAAAGTATATAGCCGATGAGTCGGCAGTGGTCCCATTAGAAGACATTCAGGTGGATGCGAGCCTGAATTATGCCAAGAGACCAGTGGTCATCAGAGATCGGAAGGTCGAGGTTCTGAGGTATAAGAAGATACCTCTAGTGTTAGTTCAGTGGTAGCACCGGAGGGGATCGGAAATGACCTGTGAGCCGGAGTGTGAGATGTGGGAGCAGCATCCGGAGCTATTTTCAGAGTGAGACTTCGAGGGCGAAGTCTAGTCCTAGTGGGGGAGAGTTGTAACAGCCCGGAATTTCAAGTATTGTAATAATTATGTTTTGGGGTGTTTTAAGAGGGGACTCGGTGAGTTGGAGCCTAGACTCGCCGAGTAGGATCGCAGACCTGGTCGCGGATTCGCGACTGGACTCGACGAGTCCAGATATGGACTCGGCGAGTCTGCGCTGTTTAGCGAAAACCCTAACCGTTCAGGTTTAGGACGTATAAAAGGGACTTATTGGCCGTCATTGTTCATTTTAGCTTTCTGAGAGGAACCCTAAATCGATTGTGTGCATCTGGAGCAAGGTTAAAGGCCATTGGTGATTTTGAAGGAGTTGTTGTGCAAGGAAGAGAAGGGCTTGGCTAAAGGAACAGCAAGGGAGTCACGTTTTGAGGATTGGGGACACAGAGAGTACATCATCCAGGTAAGAATTCGAGTATACTCTGCTATGTTAATGTGTTTATGGAATTAGGGTTTATGGAACCCTTTTGTGGCTAGATTGAATGTTACCCTAGTCCCCCAAACGATTGTAACCCTGTATTGGGACCTTTGGAGGTCCAGAATGTCCCATGCCTGTGCATTTCGGGAATTGATGAAGGTTTTGGATTGGAATCCTTATGCTTTAGGTCAAAATGTAAATTAGGAGTCATGGGGTGTATTATGAGCACCGAAATGAGGACCTTACGTGATGAACCAGTTTAGGAAGGCCAAACCTATGAATGGTCGGAGCAGTTCTGCCATTAGAAAGCAGTTTGAGCGATTGCATGGCATGGACTCGCCGAGTCCGATGAACAGACTCGGCGAGTAGCTTGAAGATTAACTGGGACTCGTCGAGTTGTTCTTCAGACTCGGCGAGTTGAGTCGGGGTGGCCCCGCGATTCTTCCAGGAGGAACTCGTCGAGTAAAAAGGGGATACTCGGCGTGTAGAAAGGGAGTCTTAAGGAATCGGTGAGTTAAGGGCAAGTGGACTCAGAGTCGTTGAACTCGGCGAGTCTTGGGGTGACTCGGCGAGTTAGATCGCGGGTTGAGTGAAGTTCTGAGTATGGGGACTCAGCGAGTCATAGGATTGACTCGGCGAGTAGGGTCAGTCAGGGGTTGACTTTGACCTTGTCCTTGACCAAGGATTGACCAGTGGTTCCAGGGGTATTTTGGTAATTGTTGTTTATTGTTTGAGTTCAGTGCATTGGTGGCTATCCAGAGGTGGAGATCGTATCAGTGATCGGAGCAGCTTGAGCTATCTGTTCAGTCGGCAGTTTCGAGGTGAGTTATCCTCACTATATCGTTAGGGTTTATGGCACCAAGGCCGACCCTTTTTACCGGATAGAAATCCGGGTAGTTGTCATTATATGTTACAGGCCGGAAGGCATTATATGTTACAGGCCGGAAGGCATTACTATGTGGACCGGAAGGTCATGGCTTGGAAAGGCGTATGTATGCATTTAGTACGTTGACTGATTCATAGGGTAATGTTATGATAGTGACCGGCTAGACCGCTATCTTGTTAGAGTAATGCGATGATATGTGATCTGTTGATCGATTGTTGTCTATGAACTGCTATATGATTGTTTGTTATGTTATATATGCATTTTATGCTTATGGGCCGGAAGGCAATATGTTATGGGCCGGAAGGCGATATGTTATGGGCCGGAAGGCAATATGTTATGGGCCGGAAGGCGATTATGTTGTGTGATGGACCGGAAGGTCGGCGTGGGTAGGACCGGAAGGTTTACCCAGTAGGGACGGAAGTCCCCTGAGACACATGGACCGGAAGGTCAGGGCCTGGAAAGGCGTATATGTGGTTGGTATTCTGGGGGTATCTCACTAAGCTTTCGGGCTTACAGTTGTGGTTTTATGTTTCAGGTTCTCAAGAGTCTGTGGCAAGGCAAAGGCGTGATCGTACCGTTCCTCGCGTTGGTGTTTTATGATATGAACCTGGGAAATTACTCTGTTTAATAATGTATTGAAAACCTTTTTGTAACAACGTTAATAAAATGGGTGATTTTGAAAAGTTTTAATTGTTTTGAAATTTTGGACGTTACAGAACCGATGCTTGGAACCGGAACCACTTTTACGGCCGGAACCAGGGGCCACAACCGGTTTTTGTGAAATGTTTAAAAGATGCATATCTCATTCGTGTTAACTCCGATTGACATGCGGTTTTTTCCAACATGTACTTTAGAGTTTTTACATGATTTTAGACTATAAATTTGCCATTTTGAGTTTTATATTCATTGACTTACAGTCCCCCAAAATCGAGATATCAAAGCTGGAAGTTTTTAGTTTATCAGTTTTTTTGTATTCGGTGAAAGTTTTAAAACATGCATATCTAATTCGTTTGAAGTCGGATTGACATGTGGTTTTTTCCAACTTGTAGTTTATAGTTTGTACATGAGTTTAGATTATAATTTTGTCATTTTTGGTTTAATATTTAATGATTTACAGTCGTCTGAAGTCGGGATATCAAAATTGAAAATTTTCAACTTTTCAACTATTTGTTTTTGTACTTTGTATTCTGTGAAAATGTTAACACATGCATATCTCATTTGTTTAAAGTCGAATTGACATGTGGTTTTTTCTAGAGTGTATTTTAGAGTTTGTACATGACTTTAGACTATAACTTTGTTAATTTTGGTTTCATATTTAATGAGTTACAGTCCCCCAAAGTCGGGTTATATCAATATGAAAATTTTCAAAGTTTAACCCACTAAGTAGTAAATAATTACCAAACAATTCCGGTTTTTCCGGGTTTTCTGGTTCTAAACTCACTTTATTCGGTTCCAACCTACCCATTTTGAGGTTTCCGGGTTTTCCGGTTCTACACCCACTTTATCCGGTACCGCACCCGAAACCGAACCGGAACCAGTTCCTATATACCAGTCCGGTTTCCGGTTCTACAAAATCCCATAAACCGGTTCCGGGTTTTCCGGGTCCGGGTCCATGCGGTCCGGGTTTGGACCCACTTTCATCCCTAATGTGCACTTAGGAAATGTTATAGTGTTCAAAACGTAACAGTATGTCCATGTGTGACATGATGAAATAGACAAAAACTATGTAGTCGAAGTTTATTCATTCCTTCTGGCTTAATAAGAGAAGAGATATCTATGGGCCCCTCGATGATTTGGTGTGACATATAAAGTGCTTGGCCGAGCCCTGACTAGAATTGATGTGTTCAATTTAGTAGTCAGATGCAGTCGTCATAAATCTATATATAGAAACATAATCTTGAATTCTGAGATTAACCATTATCCATGTCTTGAATTCATAAAAATATCATAGAACGAAGGGATAGTTGATCACTTATCTAAGGTTTGAATCTTGTTTAGATCAAGGGTTATGTAGTTGCATTGGATGGATAACTCTCTGTTGATTATTGAGAAATATTGATCCTAATATAGTTGATGATTTGTCCAAGTGGGAGACTGTTGGAATAGTGTCTAATGTCATTAACTATTGGTAATATTTCTAAAAATAAAAGGGTCCTTTTGGGTCGCCCTCAAGACCGAAATTGAGTAGAATAAATACAGGAGAAATTGGTTTATTAATTATTATGGTTAATAATTAATTAGAAACTAATTGGAAATATATTTTGGGAATTAATTAATAGTTTAATTAATTAAAGGGTTGGATAATCATTAATCGATAGTTGGTTAATAAGGAATGTTCTAGAACCCTTATGAAATTAGGGTTGGATGAAAATCACTCCATCCCACATGGGAAAGGAGTGAAATTTCGTGGTTATGCTCCCATCCCACATCGAAAGTAGTACAAAACCTAGGAAGGGATCTAAGGTTATAAATAGGGCCTTAGGGATTTTGTTCTTCCTTGCACCTTGGCTTGAAGTTTCGCCAACTCTTCTTCCTCCCCCTCTTAGGGACAATGTTTAACCCTCTTTGGGTTTGTGAAATTGACCCTTCTCCTAGTTATTTTTATTCCACTCTTTGGTGTCATTGGGTGTGATACCATTAGAGGGATTAAGGTTTGGGTCCTCTCATCCAAGCAACTTCATGGAGGATCAAGATCTCAAGCATGGAGATCAAGGGCTACATAAGAGGTATGTTTTCTTCTTTGTTTTTATGTTTTCTAGGGTAGATATAATTAGCATGAAACCATACACCCATAGGGTGGATGTGCACTTAGGTATATCATTGTTTCAATTTTTCCGCTGCCTAGCTTAGAGTGTATTTGATGCATAGAAAACCCAACAGTTAGACCCCTGCACGTTTAATTAATCTAATTAATTCTAATTAATTTATGATTAAATAACACTATTTCTACTTAATATATTATTTTCATAATATGTTAACACATTCATTTATTGCTATTTATTAGTCGTATAATATACCAATAAATCAGTCTCTCTCTCTCTCTCTCTCTCTCTAAAAGTCATCATATTCAATTACTAATTTCGAGAGTAACCCAAAAGGGCTATGCTAATAATTCAAGTATATACTAATTAACTTATTGGCTTACATACCTAATCAAACAGTCTCCCACTTGGATAAGTCTATAACTATAATTACTAGTATAACTTCTAAGTTAGACAGCAAAGTGTGCTTTCAAAGCAACTGCCAAACTCTGATCTGATCGGACATTGGCCCTAAAATAAGTGATCAAATATTCCTCCATTCTTTAAGATATCATGCAGACATGAGACATGGATTAGAATCAATCTCATCTTCCAAAATTTTGTTTCCCGATTTATGATTTGCGATGACGTCATAAGACTTCTAATTGAACACATCAATTTAGTATTAGATGGGCTTAACACTATAAGTCAACACCAAATCACCGAGGGGCTCAAAGATATCACTTTTCTAGTTAGGGAAAAAGAAATGAATAAAATTCGACTAATATGCTTGTATCTTTTACTCATCAAAACATGCTTGACATTGTGTTTTATAACATCATGTTACTGATGTGTTTTCGCAGTACCAACGCACAACCGAATTGTAAATTACAACTCATATATCTCCGTTTTAAGAATATAAGATATTATCGTCTCACAATTACTTGTGATAGAATCCATGAAGTAATTATCTGAGCGTCGTTTTATCCCATACTTAAATATCTATTTCTAAGTACTGATGAACGTTTTAGTAATACTATTGTTATGTCTCCACTATCTAGACAATCTACAATCCAATTCATGATAGTCTTAATCTACTACTTACTTCCAAAATTGTGAGCAATTGTGAAGTTCGAATAACCAAATTATTCAGGAAGTAAAACATGCAAAGTGAAACATAGTAATAAACTAATTAACTATGGCTCCAAACCTATAGGAAATACATAATCTCTCTATTATTTAATCAACATAATAATTACGACTTTATTCATTGTATAATGTTTCGAGTAATTAACTAACCACTTCAATTAAATAGCATCAGTCATGCCATGTTATGAACATGCATACTATGTCTCTTTATGCTCCTTCCTTTGTGAATAGATCAACTGGTATTATTCCAATGATGCTCATTTCATAATATCAATTTCTTATCACTATCTCAAATGTATTGGAATTCCAACTTAAATGCATTGACCTTCTGTGATGTCGAGGCTTCAAAGTCATAGAAATTGAGCCAACGATATTACAAAATGTTCCATTGGAACTTTCATACTAGAAACAATTCCATGGTAATGAAGTTTCAAATTCAATGTACACTCCTTGAGCACTTCTCTTGCATTAAAGTTTACAACTCCCATTATGGAAACATTTCCATATTCCTATACGACCATCAATTTTGACCAAGAATCATGTCAATCTAAAACATGTCACTATGGTCCTCCCAAACAATACCATTCTTCTAACTGTCTACAAGCAACCAAACTTCAGTAAACCTCATAATGTTCTTGACAGTTGTTTAACAACATTGGTCACACAAAATTCTTGTCCTTTTTTCCTCTCAATGTTCAAGGCATTTGGAAAAATCAGAATAAGTGAATATTATAGCATGTGGAATCGATCCTATACCCGAAGCATATGGGACTCGATTCATTATTTCTTACATAAGGATATGATATTTGTTTTGTATCTTTGCTATAATATTTCCATATATCGAATTTCTTATGTTGAAAATTTTCAACATGATATTCATATATGTCTATGACTAAATTCTATTAAGCTACACGATCTAATCCTTTAGATTTGAAACAAAGTATGAGTTTCCTCTCCCATAAGCCTACTAAGCCTACTATAGCGAAACAGCTCTCAAACTTTTTCAATTTGCAAATTGAAAACTTTGTTCCCTACAAACAACATTGCCAACATGTAATACTTAGCATAATAATTATGCTCCCACTAGCCTTGACATGTACCATGACTCAATTGGACTTCTAGAAATGAATACTCTTGACTTTCTTATTGAAGTACAACTTTATGTTATGTGATGCTTCGATAAGTCTTAAACTAGACTTCTTAAGCTTATACATCTTCATTGGATAGCATATGTGTGTGTGTTCAAACCCTTTCATAAATTATAACTATAAGTCTTGAGAGTTCAAACAATTCCTTGCCATCTCTCACAATTCGAAATATAAATAGGGATGTCGTAATCATATTGTGACTTTGAGAATGCAATGAACACAACCAATAACCATACTGATCTTTATCAGATCCTTTAAAATCCACTAGAGAAAGTGTTTCCTCATAATCATTCTTATGAATTAGAGAGAAAACTTTGCCACCTAGATTTTATGGTGCATATGTTCCCATCCATGTGAATCTATCATTTCCAACCTATAATCATAAGACAAGGTTTAGGACAACCCTAAATTGAAATTTTGCTTTCCTTCATGGACTGAACTTTGATATTCTAAATTTCTTGCCCCCTGGTAACACAAGGGCCTACCAGTGCTTTCGTGTTGTTAGCAGCTCACCCATATCGATCAATGTACCTTCATTAACCAACATGCTTTGCTTTTGCGGTTAAATGAAAACATAGAACTAATAAGCATTGCCAACTCAACTGGAAGGTGCACAAAAATAAGAATGTGTCAATCAAACATGATTGGTTATCAACCTCAAGTCGCGTGCTAGTGATAACTAAAAGGTTTATTGTCTATTGACTCCTGAAACTCTCAAGATCAATAAGACTCCCACTAACTTCTTGACATATGAGTTTTCTCCCAAGGAACATTCCTTGAAGAGCTAAAACAAATATTCAAAAGTCCTAGTAGATTCCTAACAAGAAAACACTCCATAGAATTGGTCTCGATTTATCTTTTGTTTTAACAAAAACATCACAATTCCAATTCTAAATGTGTTAGAGTAAGAAACATTATTACTCCACATTGTATGAGGTGTTATAAACCTACGTAGTATGACATAAGTTTCAAGATACAATTTGTAGTAACTAGAGCATGGCTCTAAAACTTGATCGGAAACGAAGTATGATTCATCTCTTGATTGAACCATTTCTAACAATATTAGATTCCTCTTCTTATTCATACAATTGTACTAAGATTCTCTTCGAGGATTACTTGTGATATAGTTCCACAATCATTAAGATGATCATAAAACATGATACTAAAGTACTCTCCTTTCCTTTCAGATTGCAGAAACTTTTATTTTTCTGCCTAATAGATTCTTCATTTCATTATGCTATTCTTTGAAAACCTTTTTCAAAATATTAGAATTATGCTTAATTTTATAAACACAACCATATTCACTGAAGCATCAGTAAATCATGGCGAATAGAGTTACCGTCCTTTGTGTTGGATCTGAAGAGTCCATATCAACATGCATTATATCTATTAGTCCTTCACTTGACTCACATAAACATGTGATCAATGAATCAGTCATAATCTTTTAATGACTAAGATTGTCATACATCACGCAATTCGAATTGCAAGACTCCAAATTTCTGTCCAATAGAAACTTGATGATGAGAATTCCTTTTCACTTGGTTAATCATGACAATACCACAAGCGATATAATAAGAATCAAATCCACAATTAACATTGCTAACAATAGAAATGTAACCAACACTTTCATAAATTCCATTTCAAGTAAAGCAACCAGATTAAACCAAAATTTCACTTTTGTTGAAAATAAACAAAAAATTGGAACTTGTCCTTACAATGCATAAAATGAAACTATGTTTCTAGACATCTTTCATCTCCAAATTGTTTTACACAAACATAACTATATTTTTGTTATAAAAGTCATGTAAATTATATATTTAATAACAATGATCTCTTTGAAAATCATGAACATGTTCAAAAATAAATTCTGCAAAATTTTATGCTCGAAAATCAGATGTTAGAAAGTTTTAACCTTTCTCTAAAATCAATTTTAATTTTACCACTATTCTCTACTTTTGAAAAATGTATTTCAGGTTCTCTGTGTTAAAGAGATGTCAACAAAATAAAGCAATAAAAAAGTATTCATGTCATAGACATGCATGGACAAACGAACTTCCACATCAACGAGAGTTAAAGGTCCTACAAAATACCTAAAACGTATAATGAACCTTATAATGAGAACCATTGATTATGGTGAACGTTAGTGGTAATATCCAACGAGTATGGTGAGCATATTTAGAACGATTGAGTATGGGAACCTTGGCAATACCCAATGAGTATGGTGATCCTCATAAGCCATAATGAGAACCACTGAATATTGTAAATCTCAGTAACAAATAACAATACCTAACAAGTACGGTAAGCCTCATAAGGATAACTATCGATTATGGTGACTCTTAGTGTCAATGCTAACGAGAATCATTAACTATGGTGAAACATTATGGCAATATCCATTGAGATAAAAATCTATTATGAGTAACTAGTCGTCTACCCGCACAATGCGACGGCGACGAATAATTTATTTCATGAATTAGTTCTACTCAAAAACATGTTATATTTCAAGGAACACAATACAAATACATATTGTTACCGGTCAGACTTTAAATAAGGAGGTGGCAGATACATTTATTTCGGTGATCAGTTTTAGTTTGACAATTAGTATGTTGTGTTTTGAGCGACCACCACGACTGTGATGACCTCCATGAGAATAACTTGTGTTATTCAAGTTTGTGTTGTTGTAGAGTACTGTGGGTGAGAAAGGATAATCTGAGTGAGCCGACTGTTGAAGGCGTTGGCGGTTAAGGCACTGCTCATCAAAAATAAGGTTTGACCGAGCTTGAAGGAAGGTCGGTAAAGGGTCTTTGTCGCGTATAATCATTGCAATATGGTCATATTTTGGTGAGAGATCATTGATTAAGTGAGTAACTAGTGTTCTCTTAGGCATGAGATGTGCAGTATTTGCAAGGAGATTGGAGATGGTGGTGATTCTCTCAATAATCAGCAATCGGTTGATCTCCAAGAGTCATAGAATGTAATTCATTATCAAGTTCAATAGCACATGTATCTTTATTATCACAAAACAAGCTCTCAAGGGCAATCCAAACTGTGTGTGCAGTAACTCTTGTCTTTAAGATAATATTTAGAATATATTAAGAGAGGGTGGTGTAGATCCATGCTTTGACCACAAAATCAAGTGCATCATTCTTCATCTGTATCAGATGTGGGTTTGGATTTTCCTGTAACGTGATCAAGAACACCAATGGCACGACCTTGCGTGAAAAATAATTCTTTCTATGCGTTATAGTTAAGTTGACTAAGATCCAGGATGAGAGGCATGAGAGTTTTAATGTTTGTAGCTCGGAATGGTTTTTGAATTATGGTGGGTGTAGAACTTCCAGATGCAGATGCATGCATTGTGAGAGAGAAAAGAAGGCAGGAGAAAAAGATGAAGTGAGAAAGACGAGGAAGGTCCAGTCGGTTAGGGTTACCAGCAAAGGAAGGGATTGAGAATTAGAGTGAAAGAGGGAATTAATCTGATACCATATTACAAATGATATTTTCCCATAATATACATACAAACATACATACAAACATACATAATAATATAGTGGGCTACAATAGACAAGAATAATGGCCTGATCTATCAAATACATATACTGCATATACAAGTAGAGGTGCACAAACTGTTTTCTTTTTCAAACTGAACCGATTCTTTAAACCAGTATGGTTCCGATTCGAGAATAGCAACACTGGTTCAACTCTAAACCGATTCGCTTCAAACCGGTTCATTCATAAAAAAAGTCTAACTTATCTAAAACGGTTCGAAACTGATTCAAACAATATTAAACCAGATTCAATTAATAAAATCTCGAACCGGAGCAAATCGATAGTTCAGTTCCTGATGCGGATTGGTTCATAGTGAACCGGTTTACCGGACATTTCAGACCTTGAACCGACTTTTTTTGTGCAAGTCTATAAACAAGAATACTAAAAATCGATTCAAATTAAGCATAAAAACAAGAATCAAATAGAAAGTTAGAATATGCCTTACTTAAACCAAATCAAAATCCAATAGTCATCCAAAAAAAGATCACAAAAACCAAGTACACATTCAACGTAAAATCGAAATGTAGGGTCAGCCAATCCTGATGGCTAAAACAGCAAACGAACGTAAAGAAATCTCATAAAAAACACATATCATCCAGAAATACGATAAAATTGTGTAATCTCTCACGGTTATTGCGCCACTTTAACCTCATTAGTTAAGATACCCCCAAGATCATATTCCACTTCCACAGTAAACACATAGTCAACTAGTCATTGTGGTTCCATAGGGAAGCTCCACTGGTTGCGATCATCCGCCTGTGCACACCTATACAATCCTTACACATACCCTCTGGCACAAACATCGGCATTTTGCATGTCAAGCACCAGCAGCAACAGGTCTCCTTTAACAGTGGTTTCCAAAGACGAGCTCTGAAATATAAACATAATATTGTTATTATAAAAGATTTTTAAAGTCTAATAAGAAAATAAAAAATAAAAACTAACCGTAATTCAATTTGTATGCCTCTCTCCTAATGGATCATGGAAGTTCTACTACGTGATTAAACATGAACGGGTTTATGTCCTTAAATTTCTTAGAATCCCTGTCTCACATTTGCTGCCACAAATTCTCATGATTCCTAGAATCCTCCAAAATCTATATTATGCACATTTCATCAATATAATGTAATAGTATAAAGTATTTTTCATATTGAAACGCTTATATTTCACTATTTTCGATACACTGGTATAAAAATGTCAATCGACTTTATATAAATATTTTAAACCATTATCTAACCTACTTACCAAAGAGCTTCTAGTCCAGTGGTATCCGGTGTTGTATTCCCTCTTTGAGGTCGAGGGTTCAAGTCCCGTCGTGGACATAGGTAGATTTAAGGTGTAGTTTAGAAGTAGGTTAGATTTGTCGTTCTAAAAAAAACTAAACTAATTTATTACGTAAAAAATTTAATGTTTTTTTATTATTAAATATACAATTCATCATAATGCATTTCATCAATAAAGTATTATGCTTATTGATCTCAAAGACTATTATATGCGTTCTATACCAGTCAAATTTCAGCATCCCAACTTATATTTGATTATTTTCAATGAAAAAAAATGTAAATCTATTATAAACTTTTTACTTTTTGATATATTCAATCAAATCATATTTTTTATGATCAAGTCCAAAATACAGGTAAATATATTCGTCTTCATCCTACTTACAAAAAGTTACACTTTTGACCAAAATTTTTAATTTTACTACAAAAATGGTCCAAAGTTTATATTTTTGGCCAATATTTCAAAATTTTGTTACAAAAAGTTACACTTTTGACACCAATCTTGGACAGTTGGCCTTTTTATGGCCCTTCTGATTACAATGAAATCAAATCAGGTCTGGTGTCAGAATGGTGGAGGTAGGGGCAATACAATCCATGCCATAGTGTCCTAACTTGCCGCACTTATAGCAGCCCAATCCCCTTGCCCTGCAAACTGTTGGGTTTTGAGCATTCTAACACTCCTAAGTGTACATGCAACCCTAAATACCTTGGATCTATGTTTTCTCTATTATAAATACAAATATGAATATCCAAGGTATTATCCTAACTAGCATACCAAAACATTGATACTAGGGTAATAAAATAGATAGAATACATACCTTGTTCTTGTTGCTTGAATCCATGAAGCTTGAGAGCCTAGTGCCCCAAGTGTGACACCTCAAATGGTTCACACAACATCATGAACACTTGGAATAACCATGAGAAGAAGACACTCCAAGCTCAAATTGACTAGACCTCATATGTGTATTACTTGTGTCAATTTCTTGAGCTAAAGGGGTCCTTATATAGTGTGCACATTAGGGTTACACCATGTAACCCATGACTTTACCCATTCCTTATGCTCCATGGGTTTTAACCTCCACGGAGTATCCATGACCACCACATTAGTTAAATCCAACATAACAAATCTTGGATCATAAGCCCACATATATAAGAATAAATGATTTACACAGTCAGTCCCCATATATTTAATTAGTCTATTTTGATCAATAAATTAAGTCCAAATTTATTCTTGATCAATACTAATTAAATAACATAATTTTATATTAATATATTAGAACTTATAATATATTAATATGTCACAGATGTCCTCTTCTCACAAACGGTCTATCCAAATGTCCCGATGCCATGTAACCCAAATGGACCATGCCGAGTCGGGTCAAGTCTTACCAATTATAGTTATGGACTTAGACACTAATCTAACAGTCTCCCACTCGGATAAGTCTAAAACTATTATTGCGCATGACTTCAAACCTAACTGGCAATCGTAACTCTCAAAAGCTGTTGTCGAACTCTGACTTTGTCGATGAACTCTGACCTTTGTCAATGACTTGTCCATTAGATAAGGGATCCTATATTCCTCCATTCTAGATATCATATGGACTGAGACATGGATTATTAATCATTCTCTCTGTCCATTTGTTGTTTCTCGATTTCCAATTTATGACGACTGACTTATTAAACAAATCAAATCAGTCTTGGCTTGGCCAAGCACTCACATGTATCATCATTAATTCATCGAGGCGCCCATAAATATCGCTTTTATCCCGAAGGTAAAAGGAATGGATAAACTTCGACTCATATGGCTTGTTCTACTACTTGTTGAATCATACACAAAGGCACGTTTTATAGCATCGAGTTTTTCGTGCAATGAATGTACAACCAACTCATAGTAAGAACTCATATCTCTAGGTTTGAAGAATATAAGATATTATTATCTCATGACCACTCGTGATAAAATCCATGAAGTGATTCAAATGAGCGCGGATTGAATCCAATACTCAGAACTTATGAGCACTCATGAGTGTTGTAGCACAACTTTGTCCACCAACTTGGACCTCTACAAGCCAACCCATGACAATCTTGATTCATATCTACTTCCAACATATGACCGATTGTGGATGGTTTGAATAACTTAGTCATTCGTAAGAATAACCTAGTTATTATGGAAGTCAAAACATGCAAAGTGAAACACAAGAATAAAGGAATCAAATATGGTATCAAACCATATTAATATAAATAGACCACTTTTATTTATCACCATACTGATTACATTATTCATTGTTTCGGTTTTATCAACTTTATACCTGAATTAAAAACACTAGTTGTCCTATGCTCCAAGCATGTACACTATGTTTTTCTAAACAATAGTTTTGCCATACCCCAAGTATGCACTCTATGTTTGTCTATGATCCCTACTTTGTGAACTAGATCGATTGAACATAATTTCAATGATTCTCTTTTCACACTTCCAAATCCTTGTCGTAAATGTAAGAATTCCTAACATTTATCGAAATATGTTTAGATTTTAAACTTATATGTACTGTTCCTCTTGTAATGATTATGCACAAAGCCACAAAGACTTGGCAACAATCATTACAGAGTATTCCAATTCCATGGAAGCAATGTCTCAAATTCAAAGTGCATTGCTTTGAACATGCTTCTTGCATTAAGTTTCTTTAACCTTACACAGATTGCTTCCACCTATGAAGACAACTCTATATTCCCATTTTGACTACCACTTATGAACAAGAGTCACCTCTTTTCAGACTATGTCAATATGGTCCTTCCAATATTAACAGTATACTTCCAACTGTCCTTGAGAAACCAATCTTTGGTAAACCTTAGATTGTCCTCGACAATTGCTTAATCACTTTAGTCATATCAAATTCTAGAAATTTTTCCCCTTAATGCCCCAAGGCATTTGGAAAATTCAGAAAGGATAAATATTATAGCACATGTAATCGATCTTGTACCCAAAGTAAATGGGACACGATTCATGTTCTTTCACATAAATACATGGTTCTAGACTAGTCTTTTTCCATAATAATTTTTGTTTGCAATATTCTCAAAATTTGACTATGAAAAGGGATGTCGTAATCATAATTGAATTTTGAGAACGCAATATATAGAATTTTCTTAAGTTGAACCAATCCAACATGAAATTCATATATATATATATATATATATATATATATATATATATATATATATATATATATATTCTTGACTAAAGGTGATTAAAATCTCAATATAAGCTCTTTAGAATGATTATAAACTCAATCTAAGCTTTTTAGAATTGAAATGAAGTATAATTTCCTCTCCCTTAATTATAGCAAAACAACTTTTTCAACCCCTGCAACCTCACGAATTGAAACTTTTTTTTTCTATAATTAACAATGCTAACTTGCAATATTTATCATAATTATCATGCTCCAACTAACACGATGATTATTAGCATAACACTTATGCTCCTACTAGCTTTGACATGTATCCAGAAAACAACTGGACTTCTAGAGGTCAATACTAGATTGCTTTGATAAGACTTTATCAAAATCATACACCTTATCTTAGATAGCTCACAGGTGTGTCTAAACAATTTCAGAACTATGAAAAGGGATGTCATAATCATAGTCTTCATTGTTTAGACCTTTTCTGTCTGCTTCAAATCTACTTGGTGGAAGTGTTTCCTCACCATCATTTTCATGAATCGGAGAGAAACCTTATGACCCTTAGATTTTATGGTATATGTGTTCCTTTCCATGTGAATTTTTGTCAAAACCATAATCACAAGACAAGATTAGTGACAATTCCAAATTCATATGGATTGAACTTGTGCAATCTTAAATTCTTGCCACCTGGCAGCTCAAGGGCCTTCCATTGCTTCCAAGTTGATATGCAACCAATTGAGAACTCTAAGAAATCGTATGCAAAGCCAACTTTAACTGGAATGGGCACAAAAATAGAAATATGTCAACTACAGGTTTTTTTATTCTTGATTAGATCTTGGAATTCTTTTTAGGATCTTTAAGACTCGCACTGTCCTCTTGACATATAAGACTATCTTGCGGAATATTCAAGAGATAGTGGGAATTCTTTATCAATACAAACACTTCACACAATTGGCCTAAGTTGGTCTTTGTTTTATCCAAACCATCACAACTTACCAATTTCAAATGTACAAGAGTAGGACACTTTTACTCTTACATTTGACAAGTGTTTTAAACCTTTCTTTAAGATATGACACTCAACTTACAGTTTTGGTGTATGACTCTAAGACTTGTTTTGAAACAAAGTATGACTCATCTTCTTGATTTGACCACTTCAACAATTCATAGCTCCTCTTCTTAGCTATCACAATGCACTTAGAGGATAAATTGTGATAAGGTCTCTTAATCATTAAGATGATCATATAACATGATACTAAGGTACTCTCCCATCTTTTCAGATTTGAGAAACTTTTATCTTTCTGCCTAATTTGATTCTTCTCATACTTTCTGCCATACATCGAAAATTTTCCAATATATCAGAATTACACTTAAGCTTGTAAGTATAACCATTTTTACTAAACTTTACTAAATCATGACGAATGGTCTTAATGATTATTTGTGGTGGGCTTGATCAGTGCACAAGAATGTGTACTCGATCCCTTAGTCCTTTACTTGACACACACATCCATGTGAACAAGTAATTAGTTTTAATTTTCCAATGCTTGAAAGTTCTCATTCATCATACTATACAACTTGCATGATTCCAAGTTTCGGTCCAATTGAAACTTGGGTGATGAGAACTTTACTTATTTGGTAAATTTAGACACTACCACAAATGAAAGAATCAAAACCATTTTCCTATATTACTAGCAATGGAATCATATAAACAACAATTTTTTTTCACAAATGCCATTGTAAGGATACTCAAAATAAATAAAATCAAAAAAGTTCCTTTTATTTTAAAAACTTTTCGGAAAAACTTATCCTTACAATCCATATGAAAACCTTGTTGTTATATATTCCTAAGCAATGTGTCATAACTCCTAAGTAACAGCTTCAAAATTCTGATGCGATTGAAGTCCATCTTCGCGATCAGAAGCAACATATACTTCCTTTAAGCTTTCTCTCTTTTCTTTGATTCTTATAACATCACCATGTGACTCAGTCACATTATGTAATAAGAATCTCCAAATAGGAGCTTAACAGAGTTAGACAATGGACTTTACCTGGACTAGAGTCAAACTTATTGACTTTAACATCCTTAAGTAAATTTGGCAGCTTTGCAAACAGTGCCCTTTCCTTTGGAAATTTTAACAAATGGACCCTTTGGTAATGGTACATGGGATTATCACAGACTTAGCTTTTCTCTTTACCATTTGGTCAACCAAGTTGACTATGGCCGATCCCATTCCATTGGGAAGAGAATGCTTTTTCTGGATTTCCAGTGTCACCATTGTCAATGCCCATAAAGTTTTGGGAAGTTGATCTTCTAATCAAATTTGCTTTACTAGCCTTCCAAATCATTGTTGATTCAACAGTACCAAGCAAATAGATAAGATCATTAAGGGTCTTGTCATAGTCTGTTTCATAGGAGTCCCAACGGAACTCACTATGTGACTTAGAAAGTGATTGAACCACCAAATTTCTCAAGACTTTGACACCCAACTCTCCCGGCTTGTCAATATGTGACTTCATCTCCAAGATGTGATCACACCTAGACCTTGCCTTTCCAATAGGGCTTGAGTGACCTTGAACTTGTGTGTTAGGGAGAATAATTGGAGGAGGTGGAGGAAGTTAAATTCCAAGAGATTTGGGAAGATCGTAGATGTCTGAACTAGACATCTTTTGGGAGATATTCAAGTTTAGTTGATTTAAAGTCCTTAATATAACACCCAATATGAAATATTAAGGCTAGGACCCAACAACCTATTTATAACTGGAAGAGGGATGTCGTAATCCAAGTTATAAAATAGTTGAAGGTAGGTAAATGACGATTTACCAAGTTCCACCATGAAAAACGAAATATAATTAAGTTTTAATTGGATTTGAAACTCCTAGATCTTTTGAGATACATTGAAGTTTCAATAACATGTTTGAATCTCGATTGTGCCCTCTCAAGTTTGTGACTGGGATGTCGAGGATGACAAACTAGGTGTGAATAACCATGCAAATTGACTTGGTACCCTTAATTTTATCACCCAATCGATGTGTCGGTTAACCACACACGCTCCACCGATCTATGATAAAACTTAAGTCACGCTTTTCCACACATTGTCAGTCCCATGTTACTGTGCCGGTTAACTACACACGCTCCACTAACGACTTAACAAGGGTGCAAAGTGTAATTTCATAGGTTAGCACCAAATTCATATTTTCCTAAGTAACTAAGATTGGGAATTTATAAGTGTTTAGTTACTTAGTATTTATCATTAATACTTTTAATGAAGGGAGAATTATAGTCCTTGTCCTACCTGTTCGGCTAACGACCCTCCACCAGTCAAGGAAGCGGTGGGTGAGAGTGGACACCCATTAAACTACCATTTTATAGGCAGTAACCTTATACACCCCTTATAGACCGGCTTCGTGAATGAGGTCTACTAATGGTAAGACGACTTGCTCTTATACATATATATAAATATTATTAACTTATAATATTATAAAGTATAAGGGTTGAATTTTATCTTTTAAAACTCTAAGGACTTAACATGGAATTAAAGTATTCATTAGAGAAAACTTTTCAAATTCCAAAACTTGAGGGCAAGTTTTTGAAACTATTCAAAACTTTTCATTTCATAACTTATGAGTTTAATGGTTCATAAAATGAAGACTCTTCATTTTTTTTAATTTTTATGTAACCTATGGCACTTGATATGCGTATTTTTATATATATTTTTATGCACTTTATCTTAATATTTTGGCCTTATTTATTCTATTTTAGAACTAAAAAGTACTCATAATGCTTTGAATTATGTTTTGCAGCTATTCGTTGTCAATAAAGCACAAAAGAAAAGACTGAAGCGGAAGCCGGACTTATGAGCTAAAAGAAATCAAAAATACTGAAGAAGTGGATTACGCCCCGCATCCAGAGTAATTACGCCCCGCGTAATTGTGACATCCCCAAAATCTCGGCCAGAAAAGACCGATTTTCATTTATGCTTTTAAATATTTTCAGAGTAAATCCTTTTGATTTGAAAGAGTTGCGGAATTTGTTCCCAAAACAAAACATGATAAAAATAATATTTATCAAAGCATTTCATCAAGAGATGCATTTCATTATATAATCAAAACTTGGGATGTCATGTTCCGATACAGACCATAAAGCATAAACGATAAACATTACAAGTCATTCAACAAATATATACATATATAGACTTGTAAACAAAACAACAAGATGATCCATCCATCTTACGCCCTTGTGCCACTTCCTGTAATACAAATAAAACTGAGTGGGTCAGGCTTGGGAGCCTGGTGAGCATATAGGGTTTTCAACCCACAATAAATAAGTTATATTTAATTTCACCAACCAATCACTATCCCGATTACCCATTCCCGTTATCCTCACTTTACGTCCCTAAAACAACTATCTCAAGGGACCTAATCTAGGATTTTCATCAAGACGGACATCACTGCGAAGGGGTTTCCTCAACAATAGATATCCTAAAGGCAACCATGAGGGGGATAGAGTACACCGGTGAACACATCGTTCACAACACCTACAGGTTATGAACCTGCTAGCGTTCCACTGGACTGTCTAGAAAGAGTCCGTGGTCGTTATCCATACTCTGCTGAATAACTAGATCAACAACAACAACAACAACATCGAGGCCTCTCATCTGTTTATTACACACCAACTATCTACCCATGTTCTACCCAACATATTAGTAGATAAAAATATACATTTGTATACATAGTTTAAAGAAAACCTGTATAGCATGCTTGAATCAACACATATATCACATAACAGACGAGGCACACACACACATAACACATATCTCATAAAGAAATAAGCAGATCTATAAGATAGAAGAGAGTGAATACTCATTCACACATAACACAACCAAATATACACACATAGCACGTATTTTTATATAAAATACTTCGTATTATTGTATTAGAAGAAATAACTACACACTCACTTGATCAGAAGACGATCCGACAGCACTACGGCTTATAGAAGTAGTATTCCTCAGCAGATCTGGAAGATCTCCTCGAAAATCGAACTTCTCGCGGGTAGAGCTTCGACTCGGGAACCGCGCTTCTCGGGATCTTCGGGGTCTCGGGACTTGCCTCGGGGCTAGAGTATGATACCGGGGCTTCGGGGTAGCTTCGGCACGAAAAACGATGCAAAAGACTAGAGAGAAGAGAAGAAATTGAACAACAAATGAGGCTGCCTTCGGATCCTTTATATAGAGGCTGGAACCTCGGAGTACGCGGGGCGTACAAGCGTACGCAGCGCGTACGCGTCCGAAATCGTCATTGCATGCGTCATCCGAAGTGTCGACACTATCGGAGTTACGCGATAGCGTAACCTCGTACGCGGGGCGTACTCCGGATTACACCGGTGACTTGGCTTCGGATAATGCCTCCGAATTTTGAATTAAAAATAAATACAAAATGATTAATAAACTTCGGAAATTCATAACTTCTTCATACGAACTCCGTTTTTGACGTTCTTTATATCCACGCGAAGGTGAGACCACGCTCTACGACTTTCGTTTAGATTCCGTCGGCTAATTTTGACTTTATTTTTATTAATTATTTTTAATAGGCCGCGACAGAAACTTTCGTTATAAATTCATAACTTCTTCGTTTGACGTCCGTTCTCGCCTAACTTTTTATCGCTTCGATACCAACAATGAGATCTTCGATTCTCATTTAGATTGCTTCGGCTAACAACCGCTCGATCTCAATTCGAGTATAACAGGCTGTATACCGCTAAGCCGGAACTTCGATAAATCATAACTTCCTCATACGAAGTCAGATTTGGGCGTTCTATATATATTCGGAAACCTCGCTTCGACTACTACAACATTAACCAAAGATATTAAGTTTATTTCACACTTAAATTTTGACGCTTATTTTTATTCTTAATTAATCAGACTACATAATTAAGCAATTAAGCACAAAACACATAATACTCAAATAATACATTCTTATTATTTCAAAACGGGTTACAAAGATTAACCTAGACTATTACATTGCTAAATATGGCAAGCCCGGAAACACAGGCGTTACAATTCTCTCCACCTTAGAGTGATTCCGTCCCCGGAATCACACATCAACAAACAAATGCGGATTGCGACCCATCATGTCACTCTCCGTCTCCCAGGTGAGATTCGGCCCATTCGTGTGTTTCCATCGGACAAGCACTAACCCAACCATCTTGCGTCGCAATTTCTTAGTCTTTCGGTCAACAATTGTCTCTGGTTCTTCAACCAACCTTTTGTTCTCATCAATCCTCAATTCAGAAATTGGAATTATATCGGGAACTTCTCCCGTGAACTTCCTCAAATAACACACATGAAAAGTGTTGTGAATTCCATTCAGTTCTTCGGGTAATTCGAGCTTGTAAGCTTGGTTCCCAATCCTCTGAAGAACTTTAAACGGTCCAATAAACCTTGGACTCAACTTTCCCCTTTTACCAAATCTTATAAGTCCCTTCCACGGCGAGACTTTAAGTAAAACCGAATCCCCAACCTCAAAAGTTATCGGTCTCCGCTTCTTGTCAGCATAGCTCTTTTGACGATCTTGAGCCGCTAACATTCTTTCCCTAATTATTTTCAACTTTTCAGCAGTTTGATGAACCAACTCCGGTCCCATAAACTGCTTTTCCCCAGCCTCAAGCCAACAAGACGGCGTACGACACTTCTGTCCATACAAAGCTTGGTAAGGTGCCATCTTAATGCTCGAGTGGAAACTATTATTATAGGAAAATTCTACCAACGGTAAATGTTCATCCCAATTACCTAGGAATTCCAGAGTACATGCTCTCAGCATATCTTCAAGTGTTTGTATCGTTCGTTCGCTCTGACCATCAGTCTGCGGATGGTAAGCTGTACTTAAACACAACTTGGTACCCAATTCCTCTTGTAGACTTTTCCAAAACCTCGATGTGAAACGGCTATCACGATCCGACACAATCGTTAACGGAACACCGTGAAGCCTCACAATTTCCTTCACGTAAGAATTCGCAAGCTTCTCCATAGACCATTTCTCCCTGGCCGCTATGAAATGCGCACTCTTAGTGAATCGATCAACGACCACCCAAATCATGTCGTGACCATTCTTTGCCTGGGCAGTTTAGTGACAAAATCCATAGCAATGTCTTCCCACTTGCCCATAGGCACAGGCAAAGGTTCTAAACTCCCGTACGGTTTCTGATGTTGTGTCTTGACTCTCGCACAAGTCACACACTCGGCCACATACTTTGCAATATCAAGCTTCATCATCGGCCACCAGTAGTAGGGTTTTAGGTCCCTATACATTTTAGTGCTACCCGGATGAATCGAGTACATGGTCTTGTGAGCTTCTTCCATCAGAAGATCTCTGACTCCTCCTGTCTTAGGTATCCAAATCCGATCTTGGAACACCTTCAGCCCATGACTGTTTACACCGAACACCAACGTTTTGCCCAAACGTTCCTCCTTTCTGTCATTCTTCTCAGAAGCTTCGCTCTGAGCTTTCTTTATACTTTCCAAAATAGTTGAGACAACTTCAATTCTCAACGCCCTTGGCCTTTTCCTTTCAAGATTGACTTTCCGACTGAGAGCATCAGCAACAACATTTGCTTTACCGGGGTGGTAAAGTATCTCGCAGTCATAGTCTTTAAGTAATTCTAGCCAGCGTCGTTGCCTCATATTCAATTCCTTCTGATTAAAGAGATATTGGAGACTCTTATGATCAATGAAAAGTTTGCACTTCGTGCCATAGAGGTAATGCCTCCATATTTTCAGAGCGAAAACTACCGCCGCCAACTCCAAATCATGAGTCGGGTAATTCTTTTCATGCTCTTTCAGCTGTCGAGACGCATATGCTATCACCTTTTCTCTTTGGGTCAAAACACAACCCAATCCAACACCAGACGCATCGCTATAGACATCGAAGTCTTCAACTCCATCGGGTAGAGAAAGTATCGGTGCCTCGCATAGCTTCTCCTTTAGCTTCTCAAATGCTTCCTTATGCTTCTCACCCCAAGCATAAGTAGCTCCTTTGTGGGTCAAAGCTGACAATGGACTAGCGATCGAAGAAAAGCCTTGGATAAACCTTCGGTAATATCCGGCTAATCCTAAAAAGCTTCGAATCTCCGTGGGACTTTTCGGTTGTTCCCACTTCGTCACAGCTTCGATCTTCGCTGGATCAACCATTATCCCTTCTTGGTTGACCACGTGACCCAAGAATTGGACTTCACGAATCCAAAAATCACATTTGGAGAACTTTGCATACAGCTTCTCCTTCTTCAAGACTTCTAACACTTCTCGCAAGTGTCTGCCATGCTCCTCTTGGCTTTTCGAGTAAATCAGAATGTCGTCTATGAACACTATCACGGATTTATCAAGGAACGGGTTACAAACCCTATTCATCAAATCCATGAACGCTGCTGGAGCATTGGTTAGTCCAAACGACATAACCAAGAACTCGTAGTGTCCGTATCTTGTTCTGAATGCAGTCTTCTCGATATCTTGCTCTCTTACTTTCAGCTGATGATATCCTGACCTAAGATCGATCTTCGAGAAATAACTCGAACCTTGCAATTGATCGAACAGGTCATCAATCCTCGACAACGGATATCTATTCTTTATTGTTGCCTTATTCAGCTCTCTGTAATCAATGCACATTCTCATACTTCCATCTTTCTTCTTTACAAATAACACCGGAGCTCCCCAGGGTGATGAACTAGGTCTAATGAAACCGCTGTCCAATAACTCCTGAAGTTGCATCATTAGCTCCTTCATCTCCGTCGGTGCTAATCGATAAGGTGCTTTTGCAATTGGCGTCGTTCCTGGCAACAAGTCAATACGGAATTCCACTTGTCGATCAGGCGGTAATCCAGGAAGATCTTCGGGAAATACTTCCGGATAATCACACACCACTGGAATATTCTGCATCACCTTCTTTTCCTTCTTAGCATCAATCACGAATGCTAAATACGATGTACACCCCTTGGTCAAACATTTTCTGGCTTTCATCAATGTAATGATTCCAGAATTCACTCTGCGTTTATCTCCATACACCATAAACGAATCTTTCCCAGGCGGGTTTACTTTGACTATTTTTTTCTTGCATAAAATTTCGGCGTCGTTGGCGCTAAGCCAATCCATTCCCAATACGATGTCGAAACCATTAAGTTCGATAGGCAATAATTCCTCGTGGAACTTATTCCCATTCAGATCAATTAAGATGTTTTTCATGCGATAGCTAACAGGTACAAACTTGCCACTAGCAACTTCGACTAATAAAGCATTATCTAGTCTAATAACAGGCAAAGATAGCTTTCTACCAAATTCATGCGATATAAAGGAGTAGTTGGCTCCAGAATCAAATAAAATTTGGGCAGGCAATTCGTTAACGAGAAAGGTACCTGAAGCGACATCAGCTTCATCTTTAGCAGCTTCCAGTGTCATCTGGAATGCTCTCGCCTTTGGCTTTGGCGGAATGTTGGGTCTAGCTGCCTCCTTCTTCTTCGGGCAGTCCCTCGACATATGACCCTCCTCACCACAACCATAGCAAACTTTCTTCGTGAGGGTACACTCATTGGCATAGTGCCCTGGCTTTCCACACTTGTAGCATGTGTTCGCCACCTCACATCTTCCATGATGCTTCTTCTTACATTTGTCGCACCATTTCGGTTCACCTCCACCTCCCCTCGAACCAGACTTCGAGAACTTGTTTTTCTTGTTGGACCCTGAAGTTCCATCGAACTTCCTCTTTTCTCCAACATCTATTCTTTCCAGACCCCTTTCCTTCTGCTGGGCCTCCACATTCTTAGCTGCACGAACAGCCATTTTCAGAGTGGTTGCCATCTTGACTGTCGGACCAAAGTCAGCAGGCAGTCCGTTAGCAAACCTCTCAATCTTGGAGAGTTCCGTTGGCACTAGGTACGGAAACAACTTCATCTTCTCAGTAAATGCAGTAGCATAGTCATCTATGCTCATCTTCCCTTTCTTCAAGTTTTGGAACTCATTGTTCAGATCAATCAGATCTATCTCTGAACAATACTGCACCCTCAGCTGTTCCAAGAACTCCTCCCATGACATTTTCAGGGCTTCTCCTCGTGGCATAGTATCTGCCAACAACTTCCACCAACTCAAGACCCCAGTCTTCAGTTGTCTAACCGCAAAGACGGTCTTCTGTTTGTTGCTACAGTCGCAACTTTCAAATACCATCTCCATTTCGGAGATCCAATCCATTATCTCAACAGGCTTTGGGCTCCCAGAAAGACTTGGCGGTTTGGCGCCCAAGAAGTTCTTGTACATTCGCCCATCCTTGTTGTTTCTCCTTTCTGGATCGTTCCTTCGTTCCTCTTGAGTCCCAACTTGACTCACCATGCGACTATTATTCCCTTCCTCCGATTGCTCGGGAATCAATTCAGGTTCCTCAATAGGTATGATAGGTTCATCCCTATTATTATGCAACATTTGTCGCATCTCCTCCCTTTGTTCGGCTAGCATAGCCCGAATCATGGCTTGCACCGCAGCCATTGTTATTGGTTCTGGTGCTGCTGCTACAACAGGTATCTGCTCAATCACTGGCGGTTGATTCCTGTTTTCATCCGCGTTTCCAATGCCACTCCTTGTTCTCACCATTTTTGATCTACACACCGAATAAGGTGAAATTAGATCCTCATTCACGATAGATATTCAAATCATCCTTATCACTCCAAACGATTACATGCTAGTTCTAATATCGTATACATACGTTTAGAATCCTAAACACATAAACCTTCAGATCCGGTCGGCAACAGACCGTAGATCCGAACAAATAATATCATATATGGCAACATATAACATTTAGCACATAAAGCATTTTAGGCAACTTTCCTAAAATAAACTAGTGCTCGTGTCTAAAATCCAACAGACACACATCTCATCATTCCATTTAGCATTCTAAGTTTAAGTCTAGAAATCCTACAAATTCCTAGTTTGCTTAAACTAATGCTCTGATACCAACTGTGACATCCCCAAAATCTCGGCCAGAAAAGACCGATTTTCATTTATGCTTTTAAATATTTTCAGAGTAAATCCTTTTGATTTGAAAGAGTTGCGGAATTTGTTCCCAAAACAAAACATGATAAAAATAATATTTATCAAAGCATTTCATCAAGAGATGCATTTCATTATATAATCAAAACTCGGGATGTCATGTTCCGATACAGACCATAAAGCATAAACGATAAACATTACAAGTCATTCAACAAATATATACATATACAGACTTGTAAACAAAACAACAAGATGATCCATCCATCTTACGCCCTTGTGCCACTTCCTGTAATACAAATAAAACTGAGTGGGTCAGGCTTGGGAGCCTGGTGAGCATATAGGGTTTTCAACCCACAATAAATAAGTTATATTTAATTTCACCAACCAATCACTATCCCGATTACCCATTCCCGTTATCCTCACTTTACGTCCCTAAAACAACTATCTCAAGGAACCTAATCTAGGATTTTCATCAAGACGGACATCACTGCGCAGGGGTTTCCTCAACAATAGATATCCTAAAGGCAACCATGAGGGGGATAGAGTACACCGGTGAACACATCGTTCACAACATCTACAGGTTATGAACCTGCTAGCGTTCCACTGGACTGTCTAGAAAGAGTCCGTGGTCGTTATCCATACTCTGCTGAATAACTAGATCAACAACAACAACAACATCGAGGCCTCTCATCTGTTTATTACACACCAACTATCTACCCATGTTCTACCCAACATATTAGTAGATAAAAATATACATTTGTATACATAGTTTAAAGAAAACCTGTATAGCATGCTTGAATCAACACATATATCACATAACAGACGAGGCACACACACACATAACACATATCTCATAAAGAAATAAGCAGATCTATAAGATAGAAGAGAGTGAATACTCATTCACACATAACACAACCAAATATACACACATAGCACGTATTTTTATATAAAATACTTCGTATTATTGTATTAGAAGAAATAACTACACACTCACTTGATCAGAAGACGATCCGACAGCACTACGGCTTATAGAAGTAGTATTCCTCAGCAGATCTGGAAGATCTCCTCGAAAATCGAACTTCTCGCGGGCAGAGCTTCGACTCGGGAACCGCGCTTCTCGGGATCTTCGGGGTCTCGGGACTTGCCTCGGGGCTAGAGTATGATACCGGGGCTTCGGGGTAGCTTCGGCACGAAAAACGATGCAAAAGACTAGAGAGAAGAGAAGAAATTGAACAACAAATGAGGCTGCCTTCGGATCCTTTATATAGAGGCTGGAACCTCGGAGTACGCGGGGCGTACAAGCGTACGCAGCGCGTACGCATCCGAAATCGTCATTGCATGCGTCATCCGAAGTGTCGACACTATCGGAGTTACGCGATAGCGTAACCTCGTACGCGGGGCGTACTCCGGATTACACCGGTGACTCGGCTTCGGATAATGCCTCCGAATTTTGAATTGAAAATAAATACAAAATGATTAATAAACTTCGGAAATTCATAACTTCTTCATACGAACTCCGTTTTTGACGTTCTTTATATCCACACGAAGGTGAGACCACGCTCTACGACTTTCGTTTAGATTCCGTCGGCTAATTTTGACTTTATTTTTATTAATTATTTTTAATAGGCCGCGACAGAAACTTTCGTTATAAATTCATAACTTCTTCGTTTGACGTCCGTTCTCGCCTAACTTTTTATCGCTTCGATACCAACAATGAGATCTTCGATTCTCATTTAGATTGCTTCGGCTAACAACCGCTCGATCTCAATTCGAGTATAACAGGCTGTATACCGCTAAGCCGGAACTTCGATAAATCATAACTTCCTCATACGAAGTCAGATTTGGGCGTTCTATATATATTCGGAAACCTCGCTTCGACTACTACAACATTAACCAAAGATATTAAGTTTATTTCACACTTAAATTTTGACGCTTATTTTTATTCTTAATTAATCAGACCACATAATTAAGCAATTAAGCACAAAACACATAATACTCAAATAATACATTCTTATTATTTCAAAGCGGGTTACAAAGATTAACCTAGACTATTACATTGCTAAATATGGCAAGCCCGGAAACACAGGCGTTACAGTAATGACCAAAGCGACTTACGCCCCGTGTACCTTAAGGTTACGCCCTGCGTACACCTTTACACCGGATAGGCTTGATCGCGAGTAAATCCTATGTACGCGCTGCGTAATCCTAAGTACGCCCAGCGTACTTAGGTCGGCCACAAAGACTATAAATGTCGATTTTTAGCTAACCAAGAAGGGGGATTCGACTTCTAACCTAATTTAGTCGACAATTAACTTCTGTTAAGCCGTTTTGAGGGTCTAGAAGGCGGCCGGAAGGCCGTTAAGCTAACGGGAGCGGAGATCGGAAGGATTGGAGAGCGGATACATGTCGGTAATCATATGGATTGTTAACGTGACCATGTTTAGCATTCCATTGTGGTACTTTTCTGTATTTAGTTTCTGATTTAGGTGTAAAAACCTTTTACTTTGTGTTTATGATTGAATGAAGCTTTGATTATTAGACTAATTGCTATATTAAATAGTTTATTTGTGTTTAATTTATCTTGCCAAGCTTGTTTAAAGATCCTTATGTGTTAATGATGATTATTTTCTGTTAATTGTTAAGTGAATTGAGTTGTTTGAACATCTGCTCGATTACTTGTCTCTTATGATTTTTGATGACCATTGAGATTATAAGACTAGAAATAACGAATGTGAAACTAGAATTAATTTGAGAATAAGTAAGTTAATGTGTGAGCCTTGTTTGATGACCATCAACAAGAGGTTAATTAAATGTCTACATTGATTAACTATATTTACAAGTCTTGCTTGATACGAACTGAACACTAGGAAGCATGTTAGTTTAATCAACTGATCACTGTTTGAATTGACTTGTTTGCTAAAGGATTAGTTATAGTGAACGTGAATCTAATCATTTTAGGAATCGGTGAACATGAATAAATGAATTTGTATATGCAATTGTCTATGTTTTTAAGGTGTAATTTATCCAAACCAAAGTACCTGAAGAGATGTACTTTCCTGTTAGTTTATCGAGAGTTGTTAATTAATTGTTAGTTTGATATTTATTTCTTTATTCTTTTCGTGTGACATATAACCTATAACCAAATATATTAAATTAATCCACCGTTCCCTGTGATCGACACCCGACTTACCTAAGCTATACTGTAATCTGACTAGGTACACTCCCTATAAGTGCATAGATAGTCTAAGTTTGTTAGGTTATAAATATTAAAATTAGTGGGTACTTTTGTGCACATCAAGTTTTTGGCGCCGTTGCCGGGGAACGGCTTGTCATTAATTTATTTTATTTGATTATTCGTTATTTGTTTTTAGTTAGTTTTTATTTTTAGTTTTTATTTTTAGTTTGATTTTCGATGATATCATTTCACTTGTCGGGAAGGTTCTTGTTTTTATTTTGCAGGAATTTGGGATTGTACACATTGCTTGATGTTACTTTTTGCATGGGTTTCGAGAATGAAAGCGATTAGGGAATTCTTGACCTGCTTAGCCTACTACTTTGGGTGATTTGTCCAACTCAATCCACGAGGCGTAGTATAGCAAGGCGTATTGTGGTGGTTAAGTGGAAGACCGAGCTCTTGCTGTTCTTGACTAGTTAGGTCACTTCTCGTTCCGCTTCTAGTTAAAGGTGCAAGGAAAACAAAGGAAATATTCTAACGGGTCCCGAAAGTGGGTGTTTTCGCAAACCAATTCTTGCATGCAAATGTTTTTGATCAACCATTGTTGTTTGATCTTGACAAAGATAAGTGATTATGACATCTCCGTTTTTTTTATCACTCATCGTGAAGTCATCATTAGCTGAAGAAATTAAAAAGAAAAAAAATAAATAAGTTTTAAGTCCCTAGATTAAATAATTAAAAAGAAAAGGAAGTTAAATTAAAGAAAGAAGGAAAATTTTCATTTAAACTTACGCCCCGCGTAAGTTATATTACGCAAAGCGTACATCAACATCTGATCGCGTATGAATTTTCAAGGGGATAGAATTACGCCCCGCGTAACTTCACGTTACGCCCCGCGTAAGGTGACGACCAGGTTATATCTTTTGACCCTTGACTTTTGTGTTACTCTTTCAAACACTTCTACTCTCGCATACGCTGTGACGGAAGAATTCTCCCAAAGATTCTCGATTTTTTTCGTTTCTTGTTAAATCCAACACACAAGTAAGTATTTCGGATACTCAATGGCTTGGATTTGTGTTTAATTTGATGAAATAAGCAGCATTTGGATTTTGCTCGAATTCTAGGGTTCATAGTGTTCTTGATTTAGGGCCGATTTCGCACATGCAGGTGTGATTAGGGCTTGAATGGACCGATTTCGGTTAATACATTAAACCCTCGAACTTAATTTCGTCTTAATTCCGTCCCACACCATCGATTTGACCTTGGGGTCGTACGCCAAGCATACCCCTGTGACTTCGAGTTCTTGACTAGGCTTCGATTTTTGACCGCTATGTATGTTTCCTGCTAAATGTTTTCTAATAGACAAAGAACACACAAGGATTGATTCATATTTTTAAGGGTGGTCACGTTTTTTGTTCCTACTGCATTTGGACCACGAAATGTTAACAGTTTGCTGCCCTGCTGTGTTTATTTTGAGTTGGGGTATGGTTTATGCACGAGTAATAGAACCGACACAGATCTGTTGAACCTGGACGTACGCCCAGCGTACGCTGGATGTACGCCCAGCGTACTGCCCCTATCCAGCCCCATTTTTTTTTTGTTTAAAAAATTATTAATGCTGTGATATTTTGTTTGGATTTGTGTGTGTGTGTGTTTATTTGTGCAGATTATGGCTCGAAGGGCACAAAGAACCAACCCTCCCGAGGATGTGACCGATCATCGTTTTTTACAATTTCCGCAAACGCTGAACGATGCTACCCGGGCGCGTTATGTCACCAACTTGAGCTTGCTTCTCACAAAGGAGATTGATATTGCACCCTCATTTGATGGGGAATTGGCTACCAGGACTGGACTTGCTGCATTGATCCAGGAATTTTTGCAATACACACACTCGGACGCGAGTGGTGTGGAATTGTTTGTGTGTCAGGGATGGGCACGTTTGTTCAGGATCCAGGAGCCTGTATATCGGGAGTTTTTGCTGGAGTTTTACGCTACAGTTTCCTATGATCCTAGGAAAGCACTCGATGACAGGACAGCCTTTGCTTTCAGACTGGGAGGAGTGAGCCGGGAATGCAGCGTGATAGAGCTTGCGACTCGGGTGGGTATTTACACAGTCGATGAGACGAGGAGTGTTCACTTCCCGGCATTACTTGCTGACTGTCTCACGGACCGACCAGAAGACTATAACGAGAACACCTTTTGGGCCGAGATTACGGGAGGAGTTTATACACCATCTACCGCTCGAGGGGGGATGATTCGGTCCACTACATACCGAATGTTGCACCGGTTGATTTCTATGTCTCTCACGCATCACAAGAATAGTGAGAGAGTGCCTTCGACGGACCTGTATTTCCTATGGGCACTAGTTACTCCAGGGAGGCACCTGAACCTTCCAGTTGCTTTAGCTGCATACTTGGGACGGAGGGCCAGGGGACTTAGGGGGGATAGCCCGATATGCGGAGGGCATTTTATCACACGATTAGCTCGATCATATCAGTTGATGACACGTGAGATCACGAGATCGATGGTGTTTCACGACATGAGGCCGATGAGTCTTCAGCTATTGGAGTCGATGCTTGTATTAGAGCGTGGTGGAGATGGTGTTTTGAGGGTTCGAGTAGATGATGTGGCAGATGAGGAGGGTGCTGCCGAGCCACATCCGAGACGGGTCCAGCGGCGTCGACCTGCTCCTCGGGGAGCGCAGCAGGGACCTGAGCGGGAGATTGATATGCGCTACCTGGCTCAGGGCATTGACCGTCTTAGCGAGTATGTTGCACATATGGACATGCAACAACAGTGGTATGGGAATGCGTTGAACGCATTCTTTGCCCATCAGGGGTTTCAGTATTCAGTTCCCTTTCCACCACCATTCCAGTCACGATTTGATGGGGCCGGTACTTCTGGGACACAGCCACATGATGATGGAGATGACGAGTGATCCTTTTTATTTTGTTTTATTTATTTTGTGTTATTTTTAGTTTAGTTTAGTTTTTTTAGTATTTGGTCTGTAATTAAACTGTGATTTAGTTTGTTTTACTTTTGTTTGCCATGTTGATGCTCTTTGGTTGTTTAGATTTCTGCAGAATTTTCGCCCTTAGGAAGCTGGCAATAAGTTCAGCAGCTAGGTCCGACTGTTGCTTGAGAGAGTGGTATGAGAGTTGAAGATTATAGTCGAGACCCACGATTTGTCATAAGTGTGGGGTGCATATTTATTTCGTGAGCGATCGTTTTGAAGATTGGCATTGTTCGATGTTTTGACTCTTATGATATGGATGAGCAGTTCCCATACCATAGAGTTTTATTTCGACGCGAGGAAGAAGTATCGTCCCGGCTGCCACGACATGGTTGACACTTTCCTATGTTATGGGGGATTTTTCATCGCGAGTAGAGGATGTCATTCTTGACGAGACGACGTGGTCGACACTTTCCCACGTCATGAGGCAGCAGTTCCAGTTTTCAGTCTTTCAGCGATATTTGAAGCAACTTGTAGCAGCCCCATTCGATCTCACCACAACTACCCAGGGGAGTCTGTTCCTTTTTCTTCCTTTTTATGTTCTTAATTTGTTTTAGCATACAATGAGGGCATTGTATGAAATAAGTGTGGGGTAGGGGATCGGTAAAAGTAAATTAAAATTAAGAGAAAAATGAAATTGCTAGAATTTAAAGAAAATTTAAAAATTTGAAAAAACTTGAAATAATAGTTTAATTTAGAAAAATCTAGTGATAATTTAAAATTTTGCTATTATTGTATGAAATGATCCGATGAGAACTCAAATGTTTAGTTGAGCCAATATACGTTATAGTGCATTTGTGGCCTCCCTTATTTTAGTGAAATCATGGAACAAAAACACAACCCCGCTTAGTTTGAGGGATGCAATATGTTTAGCAGCCTAAACCTGAAATGTATCCAGGAAAATTATTATCATTAACCAATAAAGGTTGAGGTTGAGCGCCTCTGCTTAAGCATGTAGGGATTTGAGTGAAAAAAAAAGTGAGTTACATGTGAAAAAAAAGAGAGAATTACGAAAAAAGTTTGAAGAATTTTGGAGCAAATAAAGTGAAGATCAAAAGATCAAAATTCTGAAGAAATCCAACAAGTTGAAGATACCAGAAATCAATTCAAATAAGGTGGTGAATTCAAAGAAATCAAAGATCAAAATGCCAAAGAAATGAAGAATTCAAATAAAGCTCCATAGTGGTATCGGAAAATTGTAATTCTAGATTATGTATGCTTAGGTTGCTCAATTAAAAATACCTTGAGGTTAGGAGGTTTTCTGCGGATGGATTCGGAGGGTTGCATAAAATGAGCATTGTTCGGAAAAAGTGGGCGAGTGTTTATGAAGATTGTGAGTATTTAAAATATGGGGGGGGGGGTACTTTTGGAAAATATTAGACACAAATGTACGCGTTGAGGTCTTGGCATAATGTTTGAGTTTTAAATGGATTGTTTAGTGCGATATTGGTAAAATAAAAGTAAATTTGCTTGGGGGCAAGCAAAGGCTAAGTGTGGGGTATTTTGATATGTGTATTTTTATATATATTTTTATGCACTTTATCTTAATATTTTGGCCTTATTTATTCTATTTTAGAACTAAAAAGTACTCATAATGCTTTGAATTATGTTTTGCAGCTATTCGTTGTCAATAAAGTACAAAAGAAAAGACTGAAGCGGAAGCCGGACTTAGGAGCTAAAAGAAATCAAAAATACTGAAGAAGTGGATTACGCCCCGCGTCCAGAGTAATTACGCCCCGCATAATGACCAAAGCGACTTACGCCCCGCGTACCTTAAGGTTACGCCCCGCATACACCTTTGCACCGGATAGGCTTGATCGCGAGTAAATCCTATGTACGCGCTGCGTAATCCTAAGTACGCCCAGCGTACTTAGGTCGGCCACAAAGACTATAAATGTCGATTTTTAGCTAACCAGGAAGGGGGATTCGACTTCTAACCTAATTTAGTCGACAATTAACTTCTGTTAAGCCGTTTTGAGGGTCTAGAAGGCGGCCGGAAGGCCGTTAAGCTAACGGGAGCGGAGATCGGAAGGATTGGAGAGCGGATACATGTCGGTAATCATATGGATTGTTAACGTGACCATGTTTAGCATTCCATTGTGGTACTTTTCTGTATTTAGTTTCTGATTTAGGTGTAAAAACATTTTACTTTGTGTTTATGATTGAATGAAGCTTTGATTATTAGACTAATTGCTATATTAAATAGTTTATTTGTGTTTAATTTATCTTGCCAAGCTTGTTTAAAGATCCTTATGTGTTAATGATGATTATTTTCTATTAATTGTTAAGTGAATTGAGTTGCTTGAACATCTGCTCGATTACTTGTCTCTTATGATTTTTGATGACCATTGAGATTATAAGACTAGAAATAACGAATGTGAAACTAGAATTAATTTGAGAATAAGTAAGTTAATGTGTGAGCCTTGTTTGATGACCATCAACAAGAGGTTAATTAAATGTCTACATTGATTAACTATATTTACAAGTCTTGCTTGATACGAACTGAACACTAGGAAGCATGTTAGTTTAATCAACTGATCACTGTTTGAATTGACTTGTTTGCTAAAGGATTAGTTATAGTGAACGTGAATCTAATCATTTTAGGAATCGGTGAACATGAATAAATGAATTTGTATATGCAATTGTCTATGTTTTTAAGGTGTAATTTATCCAAACCAAAGTACCTGAAGAGATGTACTTTCCTGTTAGTTTATCGAGAGTTGTTAATTAATTGTTAGTTTGATATTTATTTCTTTATTCTTTTCGTGTGACATATAACCTATAACCAAATATATTAAATTAATCCACCGTTCCCTGTGATCGACTGTGACAACCCGATATTTCGAGACAATGTAATGTAAAACCAATCAAATTTAGGTCAAAATATAACTTTCCTAAAATCTTATTTGGGTTAAATAAAGTAGTAGGAATCGTATCAAGGTTTTCGTACATATAAAGAACCCAAATATCCGAGTTATAACGAAGAAGTTATGACCAACCGAAGATTCTCGGCAAAACCGGCAACACCGAATAAACGAAAAACGCGAAGTTTCAATACAATAGTTTTTAGCCTTAAGTATCTAAATGGAAGTTATAGATAACCTCAAACCGTGAGCGTACATAAAAAGAACGTCCAAATCTGACTTCGTATGAGAAAGTTATGATTTTTCCAAGATTTGGGTATAGCAGTAGACAGCTAAAAACTCGAAATAGAGCTCGAGATACTTTTGAACAAAACAAACTAAATAAGAATCTAAGGTCTCAACATTAGTAGCGCAACGGTGAAAAGTCTGACGAAAACGGACATCGGATGAAGAAGTTATGGAATTTTAACGGACTTTTCGTGTCCCGGCCCGTTAAAAATAAATTATTAAAAATAAAGTCAGAATTTACCAATGAAGTCTAAACGAGAGTTGTAGATCATGTTTTTAGCTACGCGTGCATATAAAGAACATCGAAAACGGAGCTCGTACGCGAAAGTTATGGATTTTACAAGTTCGGGGTCCAAAATCCGAGGCTGTCAGGTCCCCACGACGTGGCACAAGCTTGCCGCGACCCGGCAAGTGACTGAGGGCGTCCAATCAATGGAAGAGGATAGGTTTGACTCCCCACGACGTGGCCATCATTTGCCACGACGTGGCACACCCCAAAAATGCCCCTATAAATAGATTTCAAGGGTTCCGAGCTCCATTGCTCAGTTCCTTTCTTTCTCGCGCCGAAACTCTGCGTTTAAGCCCCCGAGAACCTCCCAAAGCCCCGGTTTTCACCTTCAAGTCCCGAAGGAAGGTTTTGTGTTCTCGAGATTCCCGAGATTCCCGAGAATCCCAAGATTTCCCGCGTTTTCAACTCTTCCTTTCGAAGTTCTGCTCGATTCCTCTCTCGACTACTTCAAATCAACCACTTCAATCAAGTGAGTTCATACCCCTATAATCCACACTTTTAAATGTTTTATAAATGTTTTTATATGCTTTTAAGGGGGGGGGGGGAATACAAGTAAAACACGCGATGATTATCGTATGTTATACAAAGTTTCGTTATACACTTTTTACCAACGGAACCACATGTGATTTATAACTATTATAAAGAAACTTTCGTATGCAAAATGTATCACGATAACATCATATCTTTTGAAATGAAAAGTGTTGTTATCTATATATAAATCAAACACTCTGCTTATACTGTATGTATATGTGTCCACCTTTCATACTACAAACATACGATTATTTTGGGATACTTCTTGTTAATAAATCAATCTTATGTGATTTATAACTAGTATTCAAATGGATTTACTACAAGTTTAACAGTTTTACTAAACATATTACTTCAAATGACTTTCTTAAACGTTTTTACATGATTAAAGCTCGTTATCAAACTGTCTTACATACTGTAAGCTTCCTTTCAAACTCGGTTACAAAGGTGTTTTCAAACAGTGGTTTTCCGTGTACTTAAACTGTCTTATCAAACAAAATACTTTCAATCATTTTATAAACTGACATCAAGTCACAAATTCTTTATTAGACTTTTCAACGGTTTTACAAAACTTCTTTATGCTTTTATATTATAAATTGCATGCCTCTATATGTATAGTTATATAAGAAATGTTTAAAAGACTTAGGAAGGCTATCCACCCTATTTCCTTTTCGCGCCTTGAGATGTGGTCTGGTGGGATATTGGGTATTCGTCCAAAAGTCGTTTAAATATTAGTTATATATCATGTATACATATATGGTCATAAATGTTCCATCAGTTAATTTAGTTCCGATACTCTTGGGTAGCAAGAGTGTATAAACCTACTTGGACACTCATCAATTACATTCTAGTAAACTATTATAGGAATAGTTTAGAGTAAACAAAACATTATCCCTACTACAAGAAATTACACCAGAGTCAGTTCATTCATGAGTCCAGACTACATGTTATATGAAAGAATACTCTTACATGAATACTTTTACATAGACATTATATGGCAGATTACGACTACATGTTATATGAAAGAATACTCTTACATGAATACTTATACATGAATACTTTTACATAGACACTATATGGCAGATTACTACTACATGTTATATAAAAGAATACTCTTACATGAATACTTATACATGAATACTTTTACATAGACATTATATGGCAAATTACTATTACATGTTATATGTCTAGATACGATTATAACGTTCGCCTTTCTATCTTTACCTTGTGATTTAATCACATCATCGACGAGATAGATTGGGACTTTATCTCCTAGTACCACATGATACTTTGAGGGACTAACCATTCCGACAACCACTGTTAGCTGCAGAGGTAAATGAACAATCTACGGATGTTTTAGGTTGATACCATCGTGGGTATACATAAGGGACTAACTATTCCTAAACCCGACTGTTAGCAACAGAGGTAAATGAACAATCTACGGATGTTTTAAGTTGATACCATTTCAGGTATACTTAAGGGGCTACTAATAAGAGTTAATCAGGGAAAAACCGTCATATTTTCAAGAGATGCGTACTTTCAAAACAGTCAGGTCTAGGTAAAAGACTACTTTCAAAACATTCGAGTCTTGGTAGAAGACTACTTTTATACTAGTAGGAAATATGGGATTTTCTAGAGCTTTTCATACTTATACTAAATATTTCATCATTCATTCACCAGTCTTTCATATCAACTAATCAAAGCAATGACATTAAATACTTATGAACTCACCAGCTTAAATGATGATCTACTCTTTCAAAATAACTTGTATTCTCAGGTTACAAATAGACAGGTGCCGATACAAGGTTTAGAGAAGACGGAGCAGTCAAGACTCGTCTTTTATTTTGGTAAGTTATCATCATGTCTTATACTATGAAAGAAAACACTTGTAACTAAAATTATACTATTAATGCAATGGATGATGTTGTTGCTTGTTTACTACTTTACATTTGTTGTGATGCATACATGACGTCCTCCGCCCCAGAACGTTTCCGCCGTTCTCGGTTTTGGGGTGTGACAGATTGGTATCAGAGCATTGTTTATAGTGAATTAAGTATATCAACCCACAAAAGATATACTAACTATAAATACATAAGGGATTAAAAATACTCTGACCAAGAGTTTATACTTTAAATATTAAAATGTTTAAGTAAGTATACGTGCTGCATTCATACTAAAATCAGTGTCACTAGGACAGTACAAAAGAATTACGATTGTTGGGCAACACAAGTGGGCTTAGAGACATATGGTCAAAACTGGGAAGATATAGCCTGATCGCCTATATTATCCGAGGGTTCACTAGCATGTGCCTAAGTTTAAGTGTGTGGTTGCAACAATGCTAAAATCTTACCAACCCTACCACAATGAGAACAATAGAACATAACAGTAAAATTAAAATACTATAGGAGTATTTGGTGTTACTATAAGTACTTTATACTTGAGAATTAAAACGGGATCCTCATTACTAAGTTGATAGTTGCTAAGTGGATACACTAAGGCTACATGTAATTAGGATGTTATAGACTTAGAATCAGTGATAATTTTGCCTTACCCCTATTCTGTGTGAATTTGGAAATAAGGTCACTTATTCGAAGGTCTATCCTGTTTAGATTACACATAGTTGGTATGCACTTCACAAATAGTGATGTAACTAATGAGGGTTTTCTAAATAATTATCTAGATAGTTCATCTAATAATTATCCACTCACCCTAAATTCTCGCATAGAAATCATAGCTGGACTCCATCCCCTTGACAACCAGTATCTTCCAAATGAAGTCATAGCTGGTTGGTTTGGAGAAGAACCAGAGAATGATCATCCTATCCCCTTGGATGATCACCGTGATGAAGACTTTTTGTATGATGCTAACTCCGAACCAGAGGTTGAGAACCTACCCCAAGCAACTCCTTTCCAATTCCTAACCCTCGTCCGGCTTTTCATTGCCCGACCCTGAGTGAGTGGAATGCTTGGAAACAGGGAGCCAAGGACAAGATCAGTTTATGCTATTTGATGGCGACCGAAGCTTTTACGACTTGAGCGATGGGGGCTCAGCAGATAGAGTCTTGCCAATCTTGGTCCGCAGAGAGGCCCGAAATGAGATTCAAAGAAGGACAGCCCTACATCAGATTGCAGAAGTAGGCGCCTATACTAGAATGCATACCCTCCACACCATTCATCTAGAAGATGCTCACGAGAGATCAGAGAGAAACCATGAAACCCTACTGCAAGCACTGACTGAATCACGAGCCGAAGTCATAGGGCTCCAAGTATGCCAGATGGGGTGCGAAAGACACCTACTTGACATGGAACGTCAATTGGTTGAACTAAGAGTTCACCAGAGGAATGACCGTCGCCAGTAGTAGACGCTTTACTTTATTTCCCTTATAAAAAGAGGAATCGTATTTTTCTGTCTATGCCTGATGTGGCATTTTCTTTGGAATTATCTTGTACCGTAAGTACTTTAGTTAGGTCTTTATGTTGTCAGGAACTATCTCCTATGGATATGATGTAAGACCTTTACAAGGTCATTTTCCTGAACCTTTACATCGTAAATATCCAAGATATTGACAGCCGGCTAACTTTTGTGTCATTTCCTTCATTCAAGTACTCTTATCATACTCTCATTGGAGTCTATCTGAAACCTGCTTTAGTTAAGTCATTGGACCATAGCAAGTTAGATACGGAGACATTTCCATGTCTCTTTCAGTGGTTGGATTTTGTTATTCACCAACCCACGATACCTCAACTTGTACAACAAACGTCTTGAGACCATTCTACGAACTTACCTCTACTCATTACTAGGACTGCATCATAGGGATGTAGGTCAAACCTTCGCGAACATACTTTCATTCTGTACTAGGACTGCATCATAGGGATGTAGGTCAAACTTTCGAGAACATCGTCGTACTCTTTACATGAACAATCTAAATTCTCAGGATCACAGCTACAGGAGAGCCTACTCCGGAACCACGTTAAATGTAATTTGAGCGTTTCGTTGTAACAGACTTATAAACTATCTAGAACTAGTGCAACTAGAGTCTTATCTTTTGCGAGATCCTGTTTGTATAGGAATTCTCGTGCTGCGTATACTTGTCTTTTGTAGTATATCTTATTCGCAGCAATAGTCTTGTGGTAAATCTAAAGTACTGTAACTCTGTTCATGGTTGCACAGTTGTGTTTTGTCTGTAATTGTCTATGTTTAATTCTAATGTCTTTAAAGTTTCTGTATGATTCCAACATTATCATACAATCAGATTCAATTTGATCGACGCCAAAATAGCTTCATACGTACATCTCTTTCTTCTAGATCGTTTTTCCAGCGAAGCCGTCATATCAGAACACCATAGTACTCATGCCAGGAGTACCACTTAGTTATTTTCTTTCTGAAGAAATCTCCGAAGTACCACTCGTGCAGTACGTCAAGTTCAATCCAAGGATTTATACGATTGATCTATCACTGAGAAATGTTTGCATAAGAGTGATATATAATCAAGGTTCTACAGGTTTAGAATTGATGATTCCACTTTAACTTCTTTTCCCGGATGGGATGTGAGGGTAAGGAAGAATCAGTTATTCGACTACCTTTTCAATATTAATTATATACGACTCGTATACACGAGATTGTGATCGTGAAGCCCTGTATAAATTCAAAAATGGACTTCAGGACGGAGAACTGCCTAAGTATACGAGTAATCACATCGTCATGTGAAGAAACCTAGAACCCAGTACGACTCCCGAAAACAGATCGCCCTATAGTTTAAACACCCTCGGAGATACCAGAACAGTACAAACCGCTTGACGAACTACACAAAAAGAGAATTAGAAGACTAGGCTTCTCACCCTAGAGAACCCCGGTCATATTCTCGCGGAGATCGACGGATTGCAACGTATGTGCCTCGGATATCAAGGACTCCATCAAGATTTTCATAGAAATTGTTATCTCTGCCTCGCATAGACAAAATGGTTGAGCAAACGCAAGGAAAGAAACTACTTCCAGGAATGGATCTGGAATCCGAATATCACCAGTTCGAGTGTTAGGGGAGGATGTCCGGAAGACTATCTCCTGAACTCGATGCGGACACTTCGAGTTCGTAGTGATACCTTTCAGATAGGACCAATACGCCCATAGTTTTCATGAGCTAAATAAATAGAGGTACGTCTTTCTTATTGGGATCAATCATCATTTCTCCATGTAATGACTTACTTATCTACCCTCGTAGTAAGAAGAAAGCCCATGGTAACATTCCTATAGAGGAACTTTTAGCAAAGCTCTCTAGGCACGAGTTTTGAAATTGAAGAGTCAAATTTCTAGGACACACTGTTAGTAATGTGAGAAATTATGAGTACTCTTTCAATTTGTCAAAACCGTTGAGCATTTATCGACACCAGAGACGCCGACAGTTTTTCGCCAGATTCTAGGTCTTACCGACCTACCACCTTAGTTCATTAAGAACTCCTCGCAAGCTACAGAAACTCGTACGACTTTGACCCAGCAAGGGGTGGCCTTTGACTGGGAAGTTACGTAAGAAAAGGAACCTTTGAGATTCCAAGTGAGTGACCAAGTTCTTTAGGATAACTCACTCTGGGAATGGCTTAATACGCTTCGTAAATCGTGGAAAGCTAAATCCAAGTTAGACAGGACCTCCGAGATTCTTATCAGAATCGGTCATGTGCCTCACACAAACAAGACCTACTCCGCGAACTCAGTAACATACTTTCTACTCTTCGCATCTTGATCGTGAAACCATACCTTTCCGTTAGGACTCTTGCAAGTCCACTCGTCGAGATCCTCGCCTTCGTATTAGAACCGTAGTGACCCTCGACCGAGAGGTCAAGCGGACGAAGAAACGCCATCGCCAGTTAGTGAAGGTTCGTTGGAATGCCAATCGAGAACCCGTGATCACTTAGGTGCGCTAGAACCAATCGATTAGGAAGTTTCCTCCTCACGACTCGATCATTCATGCATACTTTCTTGCTTAAATTCTAATTTCAGGACGAAATTCCTTCTAACGGGGGGATGATGTGACAACCCGATATTTAAGGACAATGTAATGTACAACCAATCAAATTTAGGTCAAAATATAACTTTCCTAAAATCTTATTTGGGTTAAATAAAGTAGTAGGAATCGTATCAAGGTTTTCGTACATATAAAGAACCCAAAAATCCGAGTTATAACGAAGAAGTTATGACCTACCGAAGATTCTCGGCAAAACCGGCAACACCGAATAAACGAAAACGCGAAGTTTCAATACAATAGTTTTTAGCCTTAAGTATCTAAATGGAAGTTATAGATAACCTCAAACCATGAGCGTACATAAAAAGAACGTCCAAATCTGACTTCGTATGAGAAAGTTATGATTTTTCCAAGATTCGGGTATAGCAGTAGACAGCTAAAAACTCGAAATAGAGCTCGAGATACTTTTAACCAAAACAACCTAAATGAGAATCTAAGGTCTCAACATTAGTAGCGCAACGGCAAAAAGTCTGACGAAAACGGACATCGGATGAAGAAGTTATGGAATTTTAACGGACTTTTCGTGTCTCGGCCCGTTAAAAATAAATAATTAAAAATAAAGTCAGAATTTGCCAATTAATTCTAAACGAGAGTTGTAGATCATGTTTTTAGCTACGCGTGCATATAAAGAACGTCGAAAACGGAGCTCGTACGCGAAAGTTATGGATTTTACAAGTTCGGGGTCCAAAATCCGAGGCTGTCAGGCCCCCACGACGTGGCACAAGCTTGCCGCGACCCGGCAAGTGACTGAGGGCGTCCAATCAATGGAAGAGGATAGGTTTGACTCCCCACGACGTGGCCATCACTTGCCACGACGTGGCACACCCCAAAAATGCCCCTATAAATAGATTTCAAGGGTTCCGAGCTCCATTGCTCAGTTCCTTTCTTTCTCGCGCTGAAACTCTGCGTTTAAGCCCCCGAGAACCTCCCAAAGCCCCGGTTTTCACCTTCAAGTCCCGAAGGAAGGTTTTTTGTTCTCGAGATTCCCGAGATTCCCGAGAATCCCGAGATTTCCCGCGTTTTCAACTATTCCTGTCGAAGTTCTGCTCGATTCCTCTCTCGACTACTTCAAATCAACCACTTCAATCAAGTGAGTTCATACCCCTATAATCCACACTTTTAAATGTTTTATAAATGTTTTTATATGCTTTTAAGGGGGGGAATACAAGTAAAACACGCGATGATTATCGTATGTTATACAAAGTTTCGTTATACACTTTTTACCAACGGAACCACATGTGATTTATAACTATTATAAAGAAACTTTCGTATGCAAAATGTATCACGATAACATCATATCTTTTGAAATGAAAAGTGTTGTTATCTATATATAAATCAAACACTCTGCTTATACTGTATGTATATGTGTCCACCTTTCATACTACAAACATACGATTATTTTGGGATACTTCTTGTTAATAAATCAATCTTATGTGATTTATAACTAGTATTCAAATGGATTTACAACAAGTTTAACAGTTTTACTAAACATATTACTTCAAATGACTTTCTTAAACGTTTTTACATGATTAAAGCTCGTTATCAAACTGTCTTACATACTGTAAGCTTTCTTTCAAACTCGGTTACAAAGGTGTTTTCAAACAGTGGTTTTCCGTGTACTTAAACTGTCTTATCAAACAAAATACTTTCAATCATTTTATAAACTGACATCAAGTCACAAATTCTTTATTAGACTTTTCAACGGTTTTACAAAACTTCTTTATGCTTTTATATTATAAATTGCATGCCTCTATATGTATAGTTATATAAGAAATGTTTAAAAGACTTAGGAAGGCTATCCACCCTATTTCCTTTTCGCGCCTTGAGATGTGGTCTGGTGGGATATTGGGTATTCGTCCAAAAGTCGTTTAAATATTAGTTATATATCATGTATACATATATGGTCATAAATGTTCCATCAGTTAATTTAGTTCCGATACTCTTGGGTAGCAAGAGTGTATAAACCTACTTGGACACTCATCAATTACATTCTAGTAAACTATTATAGGAATAGTTTAGAGTAAACAAAACATTATCCCTACTACAAGAAATTACACCAGAGTCAGTTCATTCATGAGTCCAGACTACATGTTATATGAAAGAATACTCTTACATGAATACTTTTACATAGACATTATATGGCAGATTACGACTACATGTTATATGAAAGAATACTCTTACATGAATACTTATACATGAATACTTTTACATAGACACTATATGGCAGATTACTACTACATGTTATATAAAAGAATACTCTTACATGAATACTTATACATGAATACTTTTACATAGACATTATATGGCAAATTACTATTACATGTTATATGTCTAGATACGGTTATAACGTTCGCCTTTCTATCTTTACCTTGTGATTTAATCACATCATCGACGAGATAGATTGGGACTTTATCTCCTAGTACCACATGATACTTTGAGGGACTAACCATTCCGACAACCACTGTTAGCTGCAGAGGTAAATGAACAATCTACGGATGTTTTAGGTTGATACCATCGTGGGTATACATAAGGGACTAACTATTCCTAAACCCGGCTGTTAGCAACAGAGGTAAATGAACAATCTACGGATGTTTTAAGTTGATACCATTTCAGGTATACTTAAGGGGCTACTAATAAGAGTTAATCAGGGAAAAACCATCATATTTTCAAGAGATGCGTACTTTCAAAACAGTCAGGTCTAGGTAAAAGACTACTTTCAAAACATTCGAGTCTTGGTAGAAGACTACTTTTATACTAGTAGGAAATATGGGATTTTCTAGAGCTTTTCATACTTATACTAAATATTTCATCATTCATTCACCAGTCTTTCATATCAACTAATCAAAGAAATGACATTAAATACTTATGAACTCACCAGCTTAAATGCTGATCTACTCTTTCAAAATAACTTGTATTCTCAGGTTACAAATAGACAGGTGTCGATACAAGGTTTAGAGAAGACGGAGCAGTCAAGACTCGTCTTTTATTTTGATAAGTTATCATCATGTCTTGTACTATGAAAGAAAACACTTGTAACTAAAATTATACTATTAATGCAATGGATGATGTTGTTGCTTGTTTACTACTTTACATTTGTTGTGATGCATACATGACGTCCTCCGCCCCAGAACGTTTCCGTCGTTCTCGGTTTTGGGGTGTGACATCGACACCCGACTTACCTAAGCTATACTGTAATCTGACTAGGTACACTGCCTATAAGTGCATAGATAGTCTAAGTTTGTTTGGTTATAAATATCAACATTAGTGGGTACTTTTGTGCACATCAGCACTTTTATGAGTTTTAAGATTCATAAATGTGACCTTTTATGTAACTTGAGGACAAGTTACAAAAACACATTTTATGAACTACCTCTAGATTAATTAGGATTGAAAACAACTAAAACACATTTTTTTCATTAATCTAAACTAACTCATAAATCAAGGAAACATAAAACTTTTGGTAATCCATAACTAATGGAGTTAAATGCTTGTTTTATGATGAAACTTTTCATGTTCCATAACTTAAAAATAAGTTATGGAATTCTTTACAACATTAACACCAAATTTTGTAACTCAATAAAAGTTTTGAATCAATTTAGTTAAAACCTTTTCATATCTATAACTTATGGAGGTTTCAAAACACTTAAGATCACAACTTAAAAAAACAAAAAAAAAAAAAAAAAAAACTTTTGACCTCCAAAATTTGTAACTCCTTAAAACATTTAGATCAAACTTTTAAAACTAATAAAATAATCATATCATTTTATCTTTTACTAAATTTGACCTAATTCAACTCATATAGCAAATGATTCTAATTTTACAAATAATTAGTTTTTCACAAAACAATTAATTATCTTAAAATTTGACAAACTTCATGTTTTTTTTCAACTTTGAAAATCAAACATTTGCATGAATATAACAGAAAACAACCCATGACTCTGATACCATTGTTGGGTTTTTGAGCATTCTAACACTCCTAAGTGTACATGCAAACCTAAATACCTTGGATCTATGTTTTCTCTATTATATATATATATATATATATATATATATATATATATATATATATATATATATATATCCAAGGTATTATCCTAACTAGCATACCAAAACATTGATACTAGGGTAATAAAATAGATAGAATACATACCTTGTTGTTGTTGCTTGACTCCATGAAGCTTGAGAGCCTAGTGCCCCAAGTGTGACACCTCAAATGGTTCACACAACATCATGAACACTTGGAATAACCATGAGAAGAAGACACTCCAAGCTCAAATTGACTAGACCTCTTATGTGTATTACTTGTGTCAATTTCTTGAGCTAAAGGGGTCCTAATATAGTGTGCACATGAGTTAAACCCAACATAACGAATCTTGGATCATAAGCCCACATATATAAGAATGAATGATTTACACAATCAGTCCCCATATATTTAAGAGAAAATACCAGGTATAGACAAAAAAAGGGGGGAAATTTAAAAATTTAGTCACAAAAAAAAATTCCAAATATAGACATGCATTCCGCGGAGGGCCCTCCGCGGACCTCCACGGATAGGGGTATTTTTGTAATTTACCTCCGCGGAGAGGGACATTTTTGGTATTTCACCTTCATCTTTTCCATAAAACCGGACCCTCCACTTTGGTCCACCCACTGGTCCCCCATTCTTCGTTTACGAAGACGGGTCTCTGCATCGAGTCTCCACCGGCTTTTCCGACAGCACTCCGGCAACCGACGACGACGATTCTCCGATAGCGCTCCGGCGACCGACAACGACGACGAAACCGGCGACCAAGATTGACTTCCGGCAGTAGAAATGGAGGAGAATCTCCCCAATATTTTGAGCGACGGTTTAGGCTCCCGGGTAATTGTCACTTTCCCTTATTTCGATTAATGTAGTATATGTTAGGAAATTGTTCAAAACCAGTTAGATTAAACTGAATTCGCAAAAAAATCGATAAGAACTGAAAAAATTGGGTTTAGGGTTCAACGGTGGGCAAGATCCATTCCGCGGTGGGCAAGATCCATTCTGCGGAGGTTTATATCAGTCCGCGGAGGACCTTCCATGGAATGAACCAATGCTCCACGAAATATAGAAAAGAGGGTCCGCGGAGGGTGGAGGTCTATCCGCATAGGCTTCTCCGCGGAATGACCTAAAGCCTCCGTGGAGTGAACCAATGCTCCACGAAAACATAGAAAAGAGGCTTCGCAGAGGGTGAAGGTCTATCCACAGAGTCTTCTCCGCGGAATGACGTATAGTCTCTGCGGAATGACCTTAAAAGTGATTTTGTAAATTTTATTTTTTTATGTTTCTGTTATATGAAATTAAATTTAAATATTATGTTTTGCAGCACTTAGAACTGAATCAAAAAACTGATTTAACTTTAAAAGGTGTGGTGGGTACCATCATTAATAAGTATTTTCCGCGGCTAACACAATCACAACGACAATTATTCGAAGCTTCGCCGTTTGGAATATTTTTAGGGATGCATATCCCACATGGTGATCTGTTACTTGTGCATCTGATGATGTTGCACGAAGTAAGGACTCAAGAAGTATTTGAAATGGGGAGGTTTTTATTTGATATAGAAAGGAGGCATTTGGAATTTGGTGAAACGGAATATATTCTCATTTGTGGTCTAAAATTTGGTCGTTATGTGGATTTACTCTACAACGAAAAAGGTCGGTCAAATTCAAGTCTTTGTGCTCGTTTGTTCCCAGACATTTCTAATGCACGTTTGCGGTTGAAAGATTTGGAAGACTTCATTATGTCTCCTAAATATTTGGAAGTTGAAGATGAAGATGTTGTGATGCTTATCCAGCTAGTGTTTGTGTTGAAGGGACTCCACGGACGCGACGTAAAAACGTGCATTCCCGCTGCAATATACAATCTTGCTGATAATAGAGATGATTGGAACAGGTATTACATTTAAATATTGTGTATTAATAGAATACATAATATTCATATTGCAGGTTTGCATGGGGTACATATCTTTGGCGGTATACTTCGCGGATGATGCGTGGAATGTTTAAAAAAATAGTAGAATTTAGACAAATGAAGGAGGCCAATCCCGAATCCAAGAAAATACACATGTATACCATTCCTGGTTTTATGTTGCCATTTAAGGTTATTTTCTAATAAATTTAATTACTTATCATTGTTTTGTTTTTATACGATAATAACATTCAACTTCTTTCTATAGATCTGGATTTTGGAGATGTTCCCTGAGGCAACCAAATTTTATGTACGCATCCCGACAGAATTGCCAAGGATGAGGTGTTGGAGAAGTAAATCAGCGTTATCTTGGGAGAACAGTTGTAGAATAATCAACGTGTCTGTGGTATGCTTTTTATATTAAGGATTATTTATACTTACAAATTCCACGTATTTTCATTTTAAAGTAACAATTTGATTTTAATTTTAAATTTTTGCAGCCTAACAACCAACCTATTCAAGTGGTGGCAAATGAGACGGAGCTGATGTTGCCCTTTTATGTTCAATACGTGAATTGGACTCTTAACCATGAAGAGTCTCCTCCACCGCAACAGTCTCCTCCACCGCATCATTCTCCTCCACCACAACATTGTTCGGTCCGAAATAGTCCACCTGCTGTTCAGTCGCCTCCTCGTAGAAGTATGTGCAAGTCGGATACATGTTCGACTGAATCTGCCACAAATGATTCTTCCTCGCAACAGCCTGAAATAGAAACGGGGGTGGTAAAGAAGAAGAAGAGTAGCACAAAGGCATTAGTGAAGCGTCTACTAGGTGTCGTGGCTGAATTATCATCTAAAGTAGACCGTGTATTAGAAGAAAAAGATGAGCCAAACAATCGGTTTGTAGAGGATGAGGAGGAAGAGGAGGAGATGATAAACGAAGAGGGTGAAGAAGCATATTGCCATGATATGCAATTCGACTATGCTGGATTGGAGGAGAAAGCTGCGCCTACACCTATGGAGCCGTCACCAGACTTGGGTGAACATGACACAAAAATAGTGACTCCTACTGGTAGGCCGCAACGAAAGAGGGCTCCAGCATGGTATCAGCTTACTCCGTTCACAGTGGTAAAAAACTCATATCTTAAACTTGGTATTTTTAAAAAATACTACATTATTGATAATGATTAAACATGTTGATTTTTTATGTGCAATCGACACCAAAAGCAAAGAAAATCAGCAAGACAAGGAAGAAAAAATAGAGGAGAGTCCTAAAAAAAACAAATGAGGACATTGTCAATGCAGAGTGTAGTGACGTTCCTTCAAACAATCTCTTGTTGGACAGTATTTATGCTACTAGTCCGATGAGTTTTTGGCAAGAATGGAGTTTAATCTCTCCCAAACTGATCACTAAACATAGGTTGCATATGCTCCCACTAGATAATGGATTTTTGAGCGAGGTTACTTTCTGTTAGTGACAAAGGGTGATTAGTTTCTTCGATAAGATTCCTTTAATTAAAATTTTAACTATTTTTTAGACAAAAATCTATATAAATAATTCTAACATTTTTATATTAAAATGTACAGCATATTGCTATATGGAGATCCCTGTTGATGGAAAGGCGGCCGACGAACGCTCGGTGGACTCTATATCCTCAAGGAATCAATTTGGAACCCGAAAAATCATATTTATTTAGGAATGTAGCAGATGGTTTTGGAGATTGTCCTAAATGGAAGGATGTGGATACTGTTAGTTAAGTTTAATAATTATTATTTTATATATATAATATTACTGAAATTACTAGTATTTAATTTATATTTTTTTGTAGGTTTTATTTGTAATAAATGTCGTGCATGCCCATTGGTTTTTGGCGGTTCTACATTTAGATATCTGGAAAGTAGAAATTTTTGATTCAGCACGAGTTGCGGGTTACTTCTCAACGCACAACACTAATGGAGAATTCAAAAGTTTTGGAGATAGTATTATCTCAGAGTTGGATGCCATTGATTATTGGAGCCATTTCCCCATTGGACACAGAGACAAAGCAAAGGTCGAGTTTGTTGATGTTGTAGACGCCCCACAACAAGAGTATAGTCTTGAAAGAGGGGATTGTGGAGTTTTTGTATGCATGTTTATGGAAATGATTGTTTCTGGGGTACCAGTGGCGATTTCATGGACATGTAGAGAAGTTGCATTTCTCTACAGAAGTAAGATGGCAAATGTTATTTGGGATACTGTATAAGTTGATATTAGGAACTTTGTATATATATTAATATTAGATAGTTGTTTCTAGTATGTAATTGTGTCACTTCTGGTAGTATGTAATCTTGTAATTATCTTTTATATTTTTTAAACATAATTCAACAACAAATGGTACGAAACCATACATTCAAACAAAATAAACATTACAAATAACATGAATACATTACAATAGAGTCATCTACATAAAAATAAGGTTTTATACGACTAACAAACATTAGATAAAACATTGGAAATAAAATACTCATCTACATGAAAAAAGATTTATCTTATACCAGATTCCAAACGTCTGTATACTCGAAATGATGTCCATCAAACTCGCATAGGTAATATCCATTCACATCTTCAAGAAGTTCTTCATCATCTGCTTGAGAGTGTCACATTTTCTCACGATTGTAGCATCGATTGAACCATGTGACCTTAAACTTTAAATCCATCTATTTACTAACAATATCAGGTTTTAGTCGTTCGTGTCCTTGCCCGATCTGATAGTTGAACAAAGCTATGAGGCGGGACCATTCATCACCTACAAGGCAATTCAGGGGAGCCACTACTGGTAGACCCTCGTAAATGGTAATCTAGCTTTGTATTAGGACCAACAACTCTGTTGGCGTCCATGGAGATGTACAATTTGTTGGAGAGGCTGCATTAGATGGAGTTGTTGCATTCGAAGAACTTGGTACATTGGATGCCATTTCTTAATTGATCTACTATCAACTAAAGAATTGAATTTCGTATAGACACTACGTTTAATATATATACAAACGTATGTTATACAAAGATATGTCAGTAACGCGGACTGACGAGTCAGTAACGCGGACTGACAACGAATAATATATATATATATATATATATATATATATATATATATATATAAAGTTTCTTAACGCGGACTGATGAGTCAGTAACGCGGACTTACGAGTCAGTAACGCGGACTGACAACGAATAATATATATAAAAAGTTTCTTAACGCGGACTGACGAGTCAGTAACGCGGACTGACGAGTCAGTAATGTCGACTTACGAGTCAGTAACGCGGACTGACAACGAATAATATATATAAAAGGTTTCTTAACGCGGACTGACGAGTCAGTAATGCGGACTGACGATTCAGTAACACGGACTTACGAGTCAGTAACACGGACTGACAACGAATAATATATATAAAAAGTTTCTTAACGCGGACTTACGAGTCAGTAACGCGGACTGACAACAAATAATATATACAAAAAGTTTCTTAACGCGGACTGACGAGTCAGTAACGCGGACTAACAAGTGTATATAAAACGACAAACAACAATGTATCACTTCATCTAAGGTATTTTAGTTCATGTGCTTTGTATGTTTTACAATGGGTTCAAACCAATGGACCGCTAACGAGTATTTCCTTCTAGCTCGTGCATATATTAATGTCAAAGAGAACACCAGTTTAGAGGATAGAATGTTTTTCGTCCAACTAACGAATACCTTTAACACTAATGCTGAAACCACCGTACAAAACCATCACAACACGCTTGATATAGCTGCGAAATGGTATGAATTGAAAACGGAAGTTGTGTATACTAATTCCTTATAAATTGGACAACCATCACCACCATACAAAACCATCGCAACACGCTTGATGTACCGTTTTTTTAAGTAGAACTGCATTTTTGTATTGTTCTTGTATTTCTTTATTTAAATGTAATTTGGTATTTATCCTTTATTTTTAAAAAAATATCTGACCAACAAATGTTACAAAACCATACATTCAAAAAACATTATCTGACAAACAACTTACGCGGACTGACAAATAAGCTACACTTAATGACAACACATTTACGCAGACTGACAACTAAGTTCTGCGGAATAATGTATACTAATTCCTTATAAATTGGACAACCATGACAATAATTTACAAGGTGTCGAAAGTTGTGAAAATGAGTTTAGTCAATCAAGTATTAAGGAAAAGTTTCTCCAGCCTACCGACTTTTTTCCATAATCTGCAAAGAAGTAATCCTAGCACCTTCACATACATTAAGAAGGATCAGTACAATCGTTTCCAAATTTGTTTCGTGGCACTGGGATGCGTGGTATGTAGTCCCTTATAGTAAATAAATATTTAGTTATTTCAAGTTGTTATATGCCTAATATTCTTATGTTGACTTACAGATTCATACGTTTCTCACGTCTATGATACCAATCATATTCGTTGGTCAAGTACCTCTAATTGGGGCGTATGTAACATCCATGTACATTGTTGTTGCTTTAGATGGAAATCATGAACCCCTTCTCATAGCGTTTTCCTTGGGAACCATAAATTGTGACAATTCATGGTTATGGTTAATGAGGAGGCTTAAAGACTATTTAGGTGACAATATAGAATTTGGTTTCATAGGCCATATGTCTGATTCTATAGACTTTGCAGTCCAAAGAGTCTACCCTGATTCATATCATGGCTATTGTTGTAAAAATATAGCCAAGAAAATACATGCTTCCATCGAAACCAATACAGTCGTAGAACAGTTGTTCTGGAAGACGTGTAAAGCGTATAATTTATCTCAATTTTATGCATGTTTGAACAATTTAAAAAATGAGGTAAATGGGAATGATCTTCATTGGCTTGACAATATTCCCATTGCAAAATGGGTACGGGCTTGTTTTCCAAGAGTACGTTTCAATGTTAAATTCATTGACATTCCCGATGTTGTCAATTGGTTTAAAACAAACACGCATGAGTTTCCAATAACAACAAACATTGAAATGGTTCATGACTCGATGCAAGCAGTGTATATTCGACGTGCTGCGTTTGGAGGTAATTATAAGTTAAGACATCATTAAAACGGTGAATTGATATGTTTATTATACGTTATGACATTATAATTTTTTTATTGATTCAGTTTATTTCACAGGGGATTTCCATAATCTTCTAACCCCTTATGCGCTTAAGGTGATTCATAAAAGATTTATCCACTCGGATGGTTGTAGGATTACGCATATTGTTGGTGATAGATATGAAGTGACTAAGTATTCAACAACCGAATAGGTACAATTAGACCATGGTATTTGTAGTTGCGGTAAATGGCAAAAATGCGGTATACCTTGTGAGCATGCTATAGCTTCACTACGCAAACTCGAAATTGCAGAAATCCATCAAATGGTAAATTTAAAGTTAAGAACAGCAGTGTATTGAAATGCTTATCAAACTGAGGTGGTGAATCATATTCCAGCCCTTAGGCATTGGGAAAAACCAGTCGAAAGTGTTGTGGTCTTACCTCCACGCCAATTCAATTGAACTTTATTGTGTGGATCACAACAAATATTAGTTTGTATTCAGTTCTATGTTAACCGTACTTGTAATGGTTTGTTGGCATTGTTTACTTTTTAATCAAAAATGTTTACCTTTAAATAAAGAGTAAATTACTAAAATTGTCCCTATGGTTTGGCAAAATTGCACGTTTGGTCCCTAACTTTTTTTTGCACTCGGATCGTCCCTATGGTTTGATTTTGTTACTAAAATCGTCCCTATGGTTTGGTCAAAATTGCATGTTTGGTCCCTAACTTTATGTATGTAAGGGACGAAAAACGCAACAAAATCAAACCACAGGGACGATCCAAGTGCAAAAAAAAAAGTTAGGGACCAAACGTGCAATTTTGACAAAACCATAGGGACGATTTTAGTAATTTACTCTTAAATAAATAGTTGTATTCTCATAATTGTAATATGTATGCATGACAACGACTAGATAAAAAACTATGTGAACTGACAAACGCAGTAACGCGGACTGACGAAAACCTCTACGGACTGACAACAACTCTCTGCGGAGTGGAAGGGACTATATATAGTCATGGATGGTCATCGGATTATTCGTATAGAGTTATAATTGGTTTTTAAATTTAAAATGACTTCATCTTCATCTTTGTATATTTGTTCGTGCAACGAATTTGATTGTTTCTATTGTGATCCGATCGACCCTTTTCTTGCACCATCACCAAATTTAAGAGAGCCATATATGTCGGAGGATACTTTGCAAAACCTACAATGGGCTGGAGAACAGCAAAAAAAAGATAAAGACTCGTCTCGGGCTCTCATTGAATGTCGTGACCTCATTGCGGCAGAGTGCAAAGATGTTGAGGAAAGGATGACGATTACAAAAAAATATCAAAGATCATGAGGAATGGATAAAAAAACTAAGAAGAATCTCAAACTGTCTGAAAAATGGCTTGCTGACAAGGATGCAGAAATGATAGAACTTGGTAGGCAAAAGGACCGTATGGAAGATAAAATAAGAATAAGGGACGACTACATAACAATGGAGAAAGAAAAGTATCCTTTGCAATTCCCTTAAGTTAATTACCGTTGTTTCACGTTTATTATATGTTTCTAGTTTGTTGAATGTATTAACTTCGAGTATTAGTTATTATTCTACTAGTAATTATGCAGTAATATAATCATAATATTACCCATCATCTTTAAAATAAACACACCAGCTCAAAGTAGACAAATTAATGTCCTCTAAAACAAAACATAATTAATTATAAATACAACATCAATCATTCAAATCAAACGTTGAACAATAGTCTTCTCTTTGCGTCCCACTCGTCCAACGCGTCTCTTGTGTCCCGTGCGTCTCTAGCGTCTCCTGAGTCCCTTCTGTCCCTTTCCCTTTTCCTTTTGTGTTACTACCTGATGTCGTACTAGTTTTTCTAGCCTTTTTTTGTTTCTTTGGGACCAATTCCGGACAAGTCGCTGCATTATGTGTTGTACTATCACATCTACTACACCTTCTTATTATAGGTTCCTCACCTTGAGACGGAATACGATTTCTGTTTCTCGGTCTACCCGCTTGACGTGTATCCATTATCGGGGGTTTCATAACCATTTTGTCAGTAGGAATCTCCCAATCACACGGTTCTGGAAGGGGGTAAACCGGCTCCTCATACGTACTTCAGTATGTTTCCATTTTGTAAGCATCTATTGTTGGATTAGTGTCTAAGTCCATAACTATTTTGATATGTACTTGACCCGATGGTGCATGGTCCTTTTGGGTTGCCTTCACCAAAGCAACTTGAATGGAGAAATAAATAAAGTGAGAGAGGTTATTATGATTTATTAATATGTTATAAGAATAATATATTAAAGGAGAAATCATATTTGTTTAATTAATATTGGTCAATAGTTAATTAAGAATTAATTTTGTGATCAAGTGTAATTAATTAAACTAGAGGGGCTGAATTGTAATTATGTGATAGTTACAAAATAAGGTAAGGATTATCTTATATATATGGTGAACGAATTTGAGGTGTAAATCTCTTAGAATTCGACTAGAATAAGGGTTTCTAGGACTTATCTTATGGTTGCTTGGTGGACAAGCAACTAGATAAGGATAAGGACTAAAACCTTAATCTTTACACCTATATAAACCCCCTAGGGCTTAGGAATTCGTCTAACCCTTCCCAAGAGGTCCTAAGGACGAATTCTAACCTCCCTACTCTCTCTTTATACCTTCTCCACTTGCTTATGGTGTTTGTAAGCCTGAGGAGTGACACTTGTGACTCTCAACTTTCCAAGGTCAATTCAAGGAGGAATTGGATTGTTATTGCTATATAACAATCAAGGTATGTTCTTAAACCTAATTACATGTGAATTCTGATTTCCATATGCTAGAATTAGGGTTCAAAGTCTTGGATTCAAAGTATGTACAATAGAGAAACCTAGATCCAAGCTTTAGGGTTTGTATGAGCACATAGGATGTCTTATGACCAAAACCCATCAGTGGTATCAGAGACATGATTGGTTTCTATTGTATTGATGTTTGATGTAACTGAAAATCGTGTTTTGGCCTCACTGTTCGACCTGACTCGGCGAGTCACTCTTGGACTCGGCGAGTCAGCCCTACTCGGCGAGTTCCAGAGGGTGACTCGGCGAGTCGGTGCGTCAGATAGTGCTTATCTCGGGATTTCTTGCTGTTTTTGTATTGGGATAATTACCTTATCATGTTAGATTAATAATAATCCGATTATATGATATATTTGACTATATTTTTAATCTAATTGAAGATATTTATCAATTAATAAGATAATTGTTTCCTTATAAGATAATTGATTAATTATTTTAAGTAAATTGATAAATTATTTTGCAAGAAATCATCAAATATGGATAATTATATGATTAAATGTTAATTTGAATTATTATTTGATCCTTGTTGTTGTGAAAAGTTTCATATTTGGCCCTTTAGGTTTTATAGTTTAAATTTGAACCCCAAAAGTTTTGTTGTTTTGAAATTTAAATAGTTGAAACCCTAATGTTTTGAAAAAGGTTTCAAAACTTGCCCTCAAGTTTTGGAATTTAAATTTTGATTAAATAGTTTAATTTTGATGCATATTTAAATTCTAAACCCTAATGTGTTGAAATGTTTCAAAACTTGCCCTCAAGTTTTGGAATTTAAAAGTTGATTAAAAGTTTAATTAGGAATGTTAAATTCTAAAACTCTAGTATTGTTTTGAAAAAGTTCACATCACACCCTTATGGTTTTATTAATTAATTAAGGTGTATAATTAAAAGAGGTTTAGTAAATCCATAAAAGTTTAGGTTTACAATTTAATTGAATTAAAAGTATAATTGTTAAATTAGACCACCTAGTATTTTGAAAGTATAAAATACACCCTATACTATATATAACATTAAAAGTCTAACATTATATATATGTATGAGTAAAAGTCAGTCTTACCGTTAGTAGGTCTCATTCTCGAAGCTGGTCTAAAAGGGGTGTTTAAGGAAATTGCCTATAAAATGGCGATTGAATGGGTATCCACTCTTACCCACCGCACTCTTGACTAGTGGAGGGTCGTTAGCCGAACGGGTAGGATAGGACGAAACCTTCCATTATAAGTATAATGAATTATTAAAGTAACTAAATGTTTCATAAAATTCCCAATCTTAGTTACTTAGGCAAAAGTGAATTGATGCAATTCCATGAAATTACACTTTGTGCCCTTGCAAAGACGTTAGTGGAGCGTGTGTGGTTAACCGGCACACTAAATGGTTCTAAGCAAAGGTAGCAAAGGGTGACTCAATGTTTGTCATAGTTCGGTGGAGCGTGTGTGGTTTACCGGCACATCGAATTGGTGACTGTAACATGTGAGGGCACCATGTAAGTTTCCATGGTTATTCACACCCGCTTTGTGATCCTCGGCATCCCAGTCACAAACTAGAGGGGCATATCGAGATTTAAACATGCCATTGAAAGTTCAATGAATCTCAAAGGATCTAGGAGTTTTCATAGATTTAAAACTTAAATTTCTTCTCGTTTTTCATGGTGGAAATTAGTGAATCGTCATTCACTTACCTTCAATTGTTTTGCAATTTAGGTTACGGCATCCCTCTCCCGAGTTGTAGAATATTGTGTTGGGTCCTAGCCTTAGTATTTCATTTGGGTGATTTACTAAGGACTCAATCAATCAACTAACTTGAATTTGTTTTTTTTATCCCGTTTTGTAGATGTCAAAGTTCGACAACTATGGTCTTCCCAAATCCCGTGGAACAAGCATTCCAAATGAAGATGGTATTCCACGATTCAATCGAGGAACGAGAAATCATGCTTCACTTCCTCCTCCTCCTCCTATTGTTCTCCCCAACCCACAAGATCGAAGAATTGAAAGCTTCAATATCACTAAAGCCCTATTGGAAATGAAACATGAAGATGGTAAACCCGTGTGTGCCCACGTTCTAGGAATGAAATCACACAGTGGTAATGTTGGGTGTGTCATTCCCGAATGAGTTGGCTGTGAATTGGGTTTTACAGTCACTTCCAGAATCATATAATGAGTTCAAAAGAAAGTATTATATGATGGATCATGACGACAACCTCATTGACCTAACTTACATGCTCATTGCTGCTGAATCAGAAATGATTTGGCGAAGCAATGGAGCGTATTTGTTGGGAGAGTCAACCGACCATACTTCCGAGGACGTTCCAGGAGAACCGACCTGCGTTTGCTGCCAAAAGAAAGGGCGTTGGATACAAGTCTGCCCAAAGAGCCTGAAGAGTCCAGAAGATGGGAGAGTCAAAGAGTATGGTTGCGCTTCAGGTAAAATCCACTATCTAACTCCATTAAGTTCCTATTCATTAATTCTTAATACATAATGTAATAAGATTGCATTTGAATGTTTTACAGGATCGGTGAAAAGAAAGGAAGCTTGATGAAAGAGCAAGATGAATCTAATCACAAGGAATGGATCTTGATCGCATGGACTTGAAGATTAGATTTTGATCTTAGATAGTTATGATAGAGTTGTTAGAAAATTTTCTTTTGAAATACATAGTTTTCAATGGATTTTGCATTGTAAGGACATATGTTTTCCGCTGCTTTTATAAATAAAATAAATTTTCGTTTGACTTATTTATTTATTTGTTTATTTCCTTGCAATGAAATCGTTATGAAAATTGGTGTTTGCATATTTCTACAACAAATGGATATGATTCTTATTTATGGTGTTTATGGAAAAGTCGAGAATTTACCAAATAGGGAGAGTTTTCTCATCGCCCAAGTTTCAATTGGACAGAAATTTGGAATCATGCAACTTGGTTGCACGATGAATGAGAAATTTAGTATTTGGAAATTAGACTAATTCATTGACAAAGTGCCAAGTGAAGGACTAGGAGATCGAGTACACAAAGTTGTGTGTTGATCAAGTCCACCATAATATTAACAAGATATTCGTCATGATTTACTAAAGGTTTAGTAAATATGATTATGCTTATAAGATTAAGTGTAATTCTTAGTTGATTGAAAAAGTTTAAATCAATAGCAGAACGAATAAGAAGAATCAAGAAGGCAGAGAGATAAAAGTTTCTCCATTCTAAGATGAAGGGAGAGTACCTTTTATGCTTTATGATGGGTCTTAATGATTAAGAACCATATCTCAATTGATCCTCTAAGTGAGTCTTGGTACAATTGTATGTCCAAGAAGAGGAATCAAAGATTGAAGAAATGGTCAAATCAAGAATTGAAGAAATGGTTAAAAAGTCAATCATACTTCGTTCCAAAACAAGTCTTAAAGTTAAGATTGTGACATTGAGTGAAAAAGTATTAAGAAGGTTTATAACTTTCATTAAATGTGGAAAGTTGTGATGTCTTGGATAAGACAAAGACCAACTAGGACCAATTTATGAAGTGTTTTGATAAATACTACACTAACTCTTGAATATTTGTTTGTCAAGAAATGTTTATTGAAAAGAGAATCTTATATGTCAAGGAGTCAGTGGGAGTCTTAATGGTCTTGAAAGGTTTCAAGAACAAATCAAATAAACCTTATCGATCATCACTAGCACACGAGTTGAGGTTTACAACCTATCGTGTTGACATTATTTTGATTCTGTGCCAATCCAATCGAGTTAATTATGCATGTGAGTTCTATGAGTTCTCATTTTGAACGCATAAAAGGCAAAGCACCTTAATCAATGAAAGGTACATTGATAGGAAAGGGTGAGCTGCTTAACTACTTGGAAGACATGGTGGGCAGCTGTGCTACCATAAAGGCAAGAAATCAAGATCAAGAAAGTTCGATCCATAAGAGTTTGAATTTGTCGTAACCTTTGGTTTTGACAAATTCACATGGATAGGAACACATACACCGCTCAAATCTAAGTGTCATAAGATTTCCTCCTTCATGAAAATGATTGTGAGGAAATGCTTTCACTAAGAAAGATTTAAGAAGATAGTGATTGTAAAATTTCATTCTCGAATTCGATTATGGTTACGGTATCCCTTTCCATAATTTGAATTGTGAGGTTTGGCAATTAGTCTTAATTGTTTAGACACACATATGAACTATCGAAGGCAAATGTGTATAAGTTCAAGAAACCTTGATAAAAGATTATCAAAGCACTAAGTATTAAAAACATGAACTTAAGAAATTCAATAAGTATTGTTTTCTGAAAGTTAAGATGTTTATGAATACATGTCGAAGCTAGTGGGAGCATAAGTGTTATGTTTTATAATAATCATAATGATAGTGGGAGCATAAATGTTATGATTGTATGATTATTAAGGAAAGTATTGCAAGGTTAGCAATATTAATTATAGAAAACATGAGTCATACTTTGCAAAGTCGCAATAGTTGAAAAGTTGTTTTGCTATAATTAAGGGAGAGAATATTATGCTTCATTTCAAATCTAAAGGTTTAGGTTGAGAAATGTTAATAAAATTTAGTCAAAGGTACAAAGTGTGTTCTTAAAATTTCGATTATCATTACGGCATCCCTCTTCATAATTCGAATTTTGAGAACATAGCAAATAAAACATTATGCGTCGTGTCCCATACGCTTCGGGTAGAGGATCGATTGCAAATGCTTTAATGTTTGACCATTCTAAAATTTTCCAAATGTCGAGCGCATTTAGAGGGAAAAGGGACTATAATTGGTTTTGACTAAAACAATTAAACAACTATCAAAGGACAACCCAAAGTTCGACGAGGATTGGTCGCTTGTGAGTAGTTATAAGTATAGTATTGGAAAATATGGAAATGTTTCCATATTGGATGGACCATATCGACATCATTACGAATAGATAAGATTCTATTAAGAATGAGTTGTCATATGGAACATATGGAAGTGTGTCCATATTGGGAATTGAATATTGAGAAATCTATGATTAGATTAGAAACTTTTGTGACTTTGGTGTAGTGACATTACGAAAGGATAAGTTGCATTGAATGTTAGAATCTAGCATATTCTATAAGTAGCAAGAATTTGATATTCTTTAACTTATGGAAAATGATTTGGAGTTGAGAAATGAGAATGATTGGAAATGTGTTCAATATGATCTATTTCACAAAGTAAGAACCATAGGTAAACATTGTGTGCATGCTAGGAGCATGGGACAAGTGTTGTAATTCAAGTAAGAAGTTGATTACCCGGAACTACAAATAATGAGTAATCAATATGGTGATAAATAAAAGGTGTTTTATTTATGCTCAAAGGGTTGAGGCCATATGGGATTAGTATTATTCTTGTGTTTCACATTTGCATGTTTTGACTTCCAGAATAATTGAGTTTATTAAGAATAATCGAATTATTCAAACGGGCCACAGTCGTTCATATGTTGGAAGTAGATATGAATGAAGACTGTCGTGAATTGGTGTGTGGATTGTCTAGAAAAGTATTAGACATAAGCAAATGTTTGTTGCAACGTTCATGAGTGCTTACAAATATGATTTGAGCATTGGATTAAACCCACGATCACTTGGATCACTCCATGAATTGTATCACGAGTGATTGGTGAGACGATAACATCTTATATTCTTGAAACCGAGATGTGTGAGTTGTATCTTGCGAATCGGTTGCACATTGATAATATGTAAACGCACTAGTAACTTGGTGCTATAAAACATATTGTTGTGTGTGATTCGGTGTGTGAGTGCAAGCGAGCATTGTATCAAAGTTTATCCGTTCCTTTTATTTCAAAGTAGGATAAAAGCGATATCTTTAGGCCCCTCGATGGTTTAGTGATGACAAACGTAAATGCTCGGCCGGGCTAGGGCTAATTTGATTTGTGCAATTAGTCAGTCGTCATAAATCGGAAATCGAGATATAGTACAAAGAGAATGATTTGAAATCATATCTCATACGATATCTAGAATGGAGGAATATATGATCCCTTATCTAAGGACACGCGTATTTGATATGATCAGAGTTGACAGCGGCTTTGGAAAGCTACGATTGCAGATCGGGATCCGAAGTCATACGCATAATAGTTATTAGACTTATCCAAGTGGGAGACTGTTGGATTAGTGTCTAAGTCCATAACTATTTTTATATGTACTTGACCCGATGGTGCATGGTCCTTTTGGGTTGCCTTCACCAAAGCAACTTGAATGGAGAAATAAATAAAGTGAGAGAGGTTATTATGATTTATTAATATGTTATAAGAGTAATATATTAAAGGAGAAATCATATTTGTTTAATTAATATTGGTCAATAATTAATTAAGAATTAATTTTGTGATCAAGTGTAATTAATTAAACTAGAGGGGCTGAATTGTAATTATGTGATAGTTACAAAATAAGGTAAGGATTATCTTATATATATGGTGAACGAATTTGAGGTGTAAATCTCTTAGAATTCGACTAGAATAAGGGTTTCTATGACTTATCTTATGGTTGCTTGGTGGACAAGCAACTAGATAAGGATAAGGACTAAAACCTTAATCTTTACACCTATATAAACCCCCTAGGGCTTAGGAATTCGTCTAACCCTTCCCAAGAGGTCCTAAGGACGAATTCTAACCTCCCTCCTCTCTCTTTATACCTTCTCCACTTGCTTATGGTGTTTGTAAGCCATTAGAGGAGTGACACTTGTGACTCTCAACTTTCCAAGGTCAATTCAAGGAGGAATTGGATTGTTATTGCTATATAACAATCAAGGTATGTTCTTAAACCTAATTACATGTGAATTCTGATTTCCATATGCTAGAATTAGGGTTCAAAGTCTTGGATTCAAAGTATGTACAATAGAGAAACCTAGATCCAAGCTTTAGGGTTTGTATGAGCACATAGGATGTCTTATGACCAAAACCCATCATCTATAACCAGATGTCCGAAGTTACTTTTTTCAAGTGCTTCAAGACCATTATCACATGACCACAAGGCAACCCAGTTCCTTCCCAATATTTGCATGTACAAGTCTCTTGCCTCAGATCAACTATGCCACCATGTTTGAAATCATGAACTTCATTAAGTGCATCTGAAACACCAGAAACGTACCTTCATGTCGTACGCTCTTCATTTTTACTAACTACTTTTTCAGCCCACTCGGTTAGCACTTTTGAACGTTTCCTTATAAACAAGATATATATAATTAACTAATTATTCGACCTAATTAAAGTCAAAATAAAATTCATACCTCCTTCGATGCGACGCTTGTAACACTATTCCTGTGAAAGACGTCGGAAGAACTCAAGAAGGGGTATTATAGGCATCTTCCTTGCATCTACAGATAAAGCATTCATGGACTTTGCACTGTTCGAGGTCATGTAATCGTAGTGTTTCGACGGCGAATATGCTCTAGTCCATTTAGCATGGGGAATTTCACTTAGATACGCTGTTACTTGCGGCCTAGTAGAACTAAATCTATACCACATTTCTTCAAAAACATTTCTTTTGTAAGCTTTCACAAGCCTCCAAAACAACAATTTCGTTTTATCATTTTTCCCAAACTTGTGTACTATGTTTCCTAGTATATGAAAAGCACACAAGCCATGATGAGCATGTGGAAAACCATTTTCAATACTAACGCGAATTGCATCGGCCCTATCAGTTACAAAAGTCAATTCTTGACAATCACCAACACATTCATACAACTTTTCAAGAAACCATGTCCACGTAAGACCACTCTCTTTTTTGCATATTCTGTGCGCAAGGGGCAGTATCTGGTTGTTCCCATCCATAGCTACTGCATGCAATATGGTTCCCTTAAAAGCACCCTTCAAATGGGCACCATCCATAATTATAACTTTACGACAAAATCTTCTGAACACTCGTATTTGCAATATATAAAAATGGAACACATAAATAGTCTATAATTTGTTTACAAAAATTATATATTAAATAACAACAAGTTTTTTGTATTTACCATGCTCCCAATGGCATAAAAACAACACTCGAAACAATCTTCAGAATCTGTTTGAATATACACAACTATACCGGGATTATGCCTCTTCAAATTGTGAAAATAAATAGGAAGTTTGGCAACACATTCTTCAAAGGATCCCAACAACAGTTCCATAGCATATTGTTTTGCACGCCAAGCTTGTTTGTAATCTACGTTGATTTCTAGCAAAGCATTCAAATCCCTTGATATTTCATTAGGTCTCCAAACCTTGGAACGAGTTTTTCCCATAATCTCATGCAATATAGTACCCATGACTTTTTTATTAGCATGCTTATGATTAGGGTGTATCTGTAATGACGAACATGTGTGCACGTTGTTGAAAGTCCTGATTTCAAATTCATCAGTGGGATCAAGGCGTTTTGCATACAAACGCCAACTACAGTTCTCAATTTCACAATATACCTCATAACGATTTTTTAAAGAATGTTTGGTCTTAAACTGAAACTTTTCTCTTGTTGCTTTAAGACTCAAAGCAAAAATTAGTTGTTGTTTGTTGTCATATGTTTGACGAACAAACATATCATCATTTGGACCTAAACTGTGAAATGGTCCGGGTTCAACAATAGGATCAGTACAATCAGGTATGGGAGGCATATCGTAAAATATGTCTGAAGCTTTTTTCCTGTGTGTGAACTCATCTTCTGACCATCCTTCATTTGACTTTTCACCGTCTGAGAAAGCTTTGTCGGTCACTCTTCTAAACTCATATAAATTTTTTTCTTCAACCGTATTCAGTGTCACAGTTTCTTCTTCTGGACAATCTTCAACATTATCAGAAACAATGTTTTCAACATTGTATGGTACAACTTTCTCAGCCGCTTCTGTATGTTCGACCAATCTCTGAAACACCTCTAAATACAAATACACAATCTCCTTCGTTTCAGAAATTACATTTCTGAGTTGATGAACATCTTCTTCATCTAAAATATTCATCACATACCCATGAACCGAGTGTTGAAATGACAATGATATATTACTATCGAACACCTTAGCCTTACTTTTGACCAAATCAAACAATATTCGACAATCAAAATTAGGCGGAAGCAGTAAACCCAAGTTGTTTAACTTTGGTCTAATGTAGGTGTTAATCCCATTACTTATCTGCCAAAACCTCCAGTACATAAAATAACAACACTCATATTTGGTTTTGAAAATCAAATGAAAACTAACTGATCTATCGACCAAAATGAAACAAACATATGAAAAAAAAAAACTTTTGTTTCAAAAAACTCTTCAAAATCAGCTCCAACCACCCATTCCGCGGAGGCATTACTCTCTCCGCGGAGCTCCGCGTCCTCCTTTCCACGGACTAAGTTATGACTTCCAACTGCTTCCTCCGCGGAGGCATCACTCTCTCCGCGGAGCTCCGCGTCGACCTCTCCGCGGGGTATTTACGAGATCCAATCAGCTCTCTCCGCGGAGGTTATATTGAATCCACAGAACCCCTTCAGCGGAGCATGCTTAAAAAGGTTAACAACCTATCTTTCGGCCACTACGCAGAGATAACGTCATTCTGCGGAGGGCCCTCCGCGGAATGCATGTCTATAGCTAGAAAAAAATTTTTTGTGACTAAATTTTTAAATTTCCCCACTTTTTTTGTCTATACCCGGTATTTTCTCTATATTTAATTAGTCTCTTTTGATCAATAAATTAAGTCCAAATTTATTCTTGATCAATACTAATTAAATAACATAATTTTATATTAATTATTTGGACCTGATAATATATTAATATGTCACGAATGTCCTCTTCTCACAAACGGTTTATCCAAATGTCCCGATGCCATGCAACCCAAATGGACCATGCCGAGTCGGGTCAAGTCTTACCAATTATAGTTATGGACTTAGACACTAATCCAACACAAACTCCCTCATGCGTCTTGTCGCATTTCCTACAGCGGCTCCGACCCTGCTGGTCCTTCGACCTTGAGTCGAATCCCTTGGATTTCTTCGCAGAAACCCCAGTCACTTGCCCAGTCTCTCATTTCCTCTTCCTGATGTGCTCTATGTCAATCTCCCTCTCTCGTGCACTGGCTATCATATCATCTAGGGTCGGGCATGTCGAGTAGCTGACATATTTCTGGATGTTAGCTCTCAACATATCATGGTACCAGGCTTCTTCATCTCCTCATCATCTGCGTATTAGTGCACCAGTAAAGCCCTCTCCTTGAACTTGGCGGTAATCTCCGCCACAGTCTCAGTAGTCTGTCTCATGTCCAAAAACTCCTTGAGTAGCTGCTGAACCTCCACAGCTGGCACAAACTCCGCCCGAAACCTAGATACAAAGTCTGCTATGGTCATAGCCTCAATGGTTGGGGCTCCCAAGGAGTTACTGACTGCCTCCCACCAGTCTCTAGCCCTCTACCTCAAACGCCCAGCAGCAAACCTGACCTTCGACCCCTTAGGGAAAAAGGTCGTCACCTGCGCAGACTCAATGTCCGTGATCCATCGTCTCGCCAAAATGAGGTCTTTCACCCCGCAAAAGTCTGGTGCTTCGCATCCCCAGAAATACTTCAAGGAGAGTGTGTGTATCCCTGACTGGCTAGATGTCATGTCACTTCTGAATGCCCTGAGGCGATCCTCTATCAGCTCAATAATCCCTTCCTTGATCGACCCGAAAATCACCGGGGTCGCCTCAAGTATGCCTATCGTAATCTCGGATGCAATGAACTGTGTAATTTGTTATCAACTGGCTCGGAACCCGTGCCCGAACCTGACACAGACCATGAACCTCCTACCCCGTGACGTGTCACCACCATTCTGAAAAAAATACATAATCGTCAGGGTCATACATAACATCCAGAGGTCTCATACTCTGCCACTCTTGGTTCCCCGCAGCTCCCCAAGAGTCAAGTACAAATCCTCTGCTTTTAGTAGTACTGGCCCATAATACCTTCCGCATCTATCCGTAATTAATCTCATCTTAGGCTTCCCCTAGGGTAATCTCCGACCTACTCTCTGACATCACCTGCATAAGAATTCCCTGCTACCTTTCCCTAACCAACTCACGAATACAATTACATATTACTCAGACCAGATAATTCTTCGAATGAGAGGTCTCTGTCTACAACGGTTAAGACTCAAACAAGAGTTTCGCAATAGGGCTAAACCTAACCTTCTGAAATTATTTAGTGTTTGTAATATGTAATTTAGCGTATTCGTTTACTAGTTAACTAAAGATAGCCAAGACCCCTATAAGCACAACGCAAGCAGCATTCATGCATTGAGTAACCATAACCAAGCATAACCTAATCAGGCCATCATATCACTGACTAATCAGTACTAGCATACAGTTCAATAAGCTTATACATTAGGCATATAAGGCATCCTTCCTAGATCCTTAGCCTTAATCTAGCATTCAGTTCTCATACACATATAACATGCATATAAGGGATCATTCCTAAATCCTCAACCCTAATCTAGCATGTTGTTCTCAGAATCATATCATAACATAACATGTATGGGTATCTTGGGGAAAACTTACTTGAGCTCGGCTGATTGCACGCATCACACACCTTGTTTTTTCTCAAAACCCTTAATTTTAACTTTTTGGAAAATTATTTTTCTTGTGGAAACCTTTCAAGCCCTCGATTTGAGTTCAAACACCCCTGAAGGTGTGTCTGAATCCCTCAAACCAAGGTTCTGATACAACTTGTAACACTCCAAAATTCAAGACCAAAAAATTCAATTTTAAATTAATATTTTATAAAACAGTTTACTGAAAGCATCATCATTGTCATGTCGTATCATCAAAACCCGTAAGTCATATATCATAAAACATATCATGGAATAGTAATGTCAAAGTACAAAATCCCGAGAATCTCATGGTGCGTAAAATCATGTGTGATGCGCTGCAGTCAAACCGGCTCCTTTCTCTTCAAAGAGGAAGTACGTGAAAACAAAACTGTAAACCGTAAGCACGAAGCTTAGTGAGTCCCCCCATCATACCACATACCAAACAATAAACATAATGCCTAGCATATCCGGGTGCTGGCCTACCCCTTCGGTTTCTTTCAACCGGTAACCACCGAGCATATTTGGGTGCCGGTCTACACCTTCAGTCTCTTTCAACCGGTAACTGCCTAGCATACATGGGTGCGGGCCTACCCCTTTGGTCCTTTCGATCGGTAACTGCCTAGCATATCTGTGTGATGGCCTACCCCTTCAGTCTTGTCAACCGGTTACGAGGACTATTTCACCCCTCCCATTACCACATAACTTACTAGCATATAAAAAGCATAAATCACATACTGCCTAGCATATCTGGTGCTCGCCTACCCCTTCGGTCCTTTCGACCGGACACAGGGTCTATTCTGTGACATCCCGAATTTCACGGCCAGAAAACACCGATTTTTTATGCTTGTTTTTAAAATCAGAGTAATCTTTTAAAGAAAACAGTTGCGGAATTTGTTCCCAAAATATGATATAGATTTATCAAAGCATTTCTATAAAGAATGTATTTTCATTATATAACAAAATCTCGGGATGTCATGTTCCGATATAGACACATAAGCATAAACAGAACTTACATTATTTACACTAAAGATTTTACATCTCCTTTAATCTCTCCGTGAAATATATCTCTGTATCAATACGTGTGATACAAAGGAAACTGAGTGGGCCAGGCTTGGGAGTCTGGTGAGCATATAGGGTTTTCATCCCATAATGTTATATCATATAAATATATATATAGAACATCCAAAATTATATAATTTCACCATATAAAAGCAATTCTTATCCCACCCCATCGATCCTCACAACACCACGATCTAAACTCTCGTATCTAAACTTTTCCTCTTTATCTGATCCCTACTCACGGATCTAAACTAATCTCTCCACCTAATCCATACTCTCGGACCTAAAACTAACCTCTTGGTCTAATCCATACTCCCGGATCTAAACTTATCTCTTGGTCTGATCCATACTCCCGGATCTAAAATTGTGCCCAATCCATACTCCCGAACTAGGGACAATTAACTATGTCTTAATCCATACTCGCGGATCTAAAACTGTGCCCAATCCATACTCTCGGACTAGGGACAATTTACTATACCTAAATCCTGTTCTGATCCATACTCCCGGATCTAAATTGTGCCCAATCCATACTCCCGGACTAGGGACAATTAACTTAGTCTTAATCCATACTCCCGGAGTAATAACAAGTTTTATCTCTTTACCTGATCCATGCTCCCGGATCTAAAACTAACCTCTTGGTCTAATCCAAACTCACGGATCTAAAACTAACTTTTTGATCTGATCCATACTCACGGATCTAAACTAATCTCTTGATCTGATCCACACTCACGGATCTCATCTACCCATGTCTTACCCAACATATTTGTAGTTACAAAATACATATACAGTTTAACTCATTAAAACCTATATAGTTCATCTATTCCACCAACATCTCAAATAAACAACAATATATAAACACATAGCACGTATTTCATAACAAATACTTAATATTTAAGTGTTAGAAGAAAGTGACCACACACTCACACATATAAACAACAATATACTTAATACGTCAAACAATACTTGTATTATTAATGTGTTTATGAAAGGGACTATACACTCACTTGATTAGAAGATGATCAGACAACACTACGGGTCTTCAAGTAGATATTCTTCGGTGAAACCGGGATCACTTCACACACCGGGTTTCTCACGGGCAGAGCTTCGACTCGGAAACTCTTTTCTTCTCGGGATCTACGGGCTTCGGGACTTGCTTCAGGTCTCGGGAATGATACCGGGGCTTCGGGGGTGAAAATTGCATGTAAAACGATGTAATATAGGAGAGAGATGAGAGAATGAGCAACCAAACTCGGCTGGCCCTTCAAATCTATTTATAGGGCAAAATCTGCCCTTGCCACGTCGTGGCACCTTTTTCCACGTCGTGGGCTTGGTCGCAACTGAATGCTTCATCGCAAGTTGCATCTGGGGGACTTCCGAAGGTGTCAGAAGACTTGCCACGTCATGGCACTGCTTGCCACGTCGTGGTATCTGACAGTTTTGGGGTTTCGCGCCCCGAACTTCAGAAATTCATAACTTTCGCATACGAACTCCGTTTTCGACGTTCTTTATATTGACGCGTAGGTGAGATTATGATCCACAACTCTTGTTTAGACTCCATTGGCTAATTTTGAATTTATGTTTAATATATTATAAATATATTACTTATATATTATCTTTAGTAGGCCGGGACAGGAAAACTCCGTTCGAAATTCATAACTCTTTCATCTGAACTCCGTTTTCGTCTGTCTTTTTATCGTTGGACTACTATCGAAGACATATTAGACTCTCGTTTAGATCACTAAGGATAGATATCTATCTACCTTAAATTCACTATTTACGTCGCGCTGGGTTGTGTCGGTTCTGTCGCGAAACTTCGACAGGTCATAACTTCTTCATTATAACTCGGATTTTGGCGTTCTTTATATGCACAGAAACCTTGTGACATATACTACAACTTGGTTAAGATTAATCCTTCTAAATAATCTTCCATCAAAAAGTCATTTTTGATGCTTATCGTCTCTAAATTGACTAGCCCGGGATCTACGGGCGTTACATGTTCCCTCTACTACCACTATCACATAACATCATACCATACTATCACATAAAACATAGAAGATAGTGGCATACCAGACAATTATCACAAAGACAATCATCTAACAATTAACTACTACTTGTACGTCGACATTGTGGACTTAGGCCCACTTCTACTGGAGGGTAACTCACCTCGATAACTGGTGTAACATCCCGACTCCTAGGTATAAATTTAAAGCTTTCATATTCATATTTTTAGACCTACTCGATGAGTCAGCTGCCCCAACTCGTCGTGTAGAAATTGATCAGTCCGCGGGGATTATGAAGCCTACTCAACGAGCTGGAGGATCCAAGTCGACGAATTGAGGTTGTGCATGAAAACCCTAATTTTTAGGGTTTGCACCTTATTTAAAGGACCTTAAGTCCTCCCTCCAGCCTCCCTGACCACCTTCATGTCCAGAAACAAACCCTAATCAAGCTAACCTCCTATTTTAAGTGAGTGTGTGGCTAAAGAGTGTGTGTTTGGTGCATTTCTTGAAGAGAGTCAAAGATTTAAAGGCATAAAATGAGAAGGAGCTTGTATATCTAACATTTACTTCGTTTTGGCATTCATTTGAAGGTAAAAAGTAATTACCTTGATCATTTTCTTGTTATATCTCTCCATTCAAGAGTTTAGAGTCATTTCTAGCTTATTTTTGAGGCATTTCTGGTATAGAGCACGCTTTGAAGTGAGGAGTTCAGATCTGGATCCTCTAGGCCCTCATGGACATAAAGTTCTCATCTTTATATAGTGTTGGCCTTTCTCTTTTCAGTAAACCTCTTCCCAAGACTAGTTTTGGGTGTTTTAGCCTCTGGAGGCCTTACATGCATGTAAAGTTGGAAACTTTACGTGGTAACTACACCCTAGGAGGCTAGATCTATAGTTTGGAGCCTTGGTTTCACTTAAAAGCATCTGAATGAGAAAAGGGCTGAAGGAACTCGACGAGTTGGATAGGGTTTACCCGCCTTCTGGATTCTGAGTGAACTCAGCGAGTTGGTGAGATAACTCGATGAGTGGTTAGGGTTTTTCTCCGGTCGTCTGGACACTATATGGACTCAACGAGTTGTTTGGTGAATCGGTGAGTTAACTTGAGTTTTAACGATTTTTCTAAGTTCTGATGGAGCTCGACATGTTGCTAGATGCACTTGACAGGTAGGTCAACATGGATAGTTGACCTTGACTGTGGACTTTGACTTTCACCAAGGGTTGACCTACTTTAAATTTTAAGGGCATTTTGGTAATTTGGGTTTTGATGGAATTGGTTCTATGGTGGTTGCAGGTATTTGGGTTTGTAGCTGTGTTTTGGGAGCGTGATCTTTTTGGTTCAGTTCGGCATTATGAGGTGAGTTCTCCTCACTATATCAACAGGCTCTAACGGACCAAGACTAGCCCTTTTCGGATTGTATCCTGGTAATAGGATGATGCTATGGGGCGTGTGATGGTAGGGCTATGCTTTTCAGTCTAAGATTGTTTAAACTATGGGGCATGTGATTGTATTCATGGGTAGTCATCTGGCACCAATGGAGGGTCGTATGGAAACTTGTGATATTATGAGTTGTGTGGGGCTAACCGGCCAGTCATGAGATGTTTAGCCTTTCCTATAGGGAGTGAGGATTGATTGTTCTATTATACGCATGAGTATTGTTAGGGCGTTGTGATGACACTTGAGACAAGTATGGGTAGGTGTGGAAGGTAGTATTGGGCCCATACTACTAAAAGCACAGGACCTATATGCGTAACAAGGAAGTCACAACCCCTAGGGCTTTGTTGGGAGTTGGTTCCCCATTATTATGTAGAATATCTAAAACCTTCCTTGTATATTTTCAGCATGGCTGTTACGAGGCGATTTGTGACCGGATCCGAGTCGGGATCAGGAGATGGCAGTCAGGGTGCACCAACAGTGCCTGAGACCATTGGTAAGATGAGACCAGATGATTTGGATGCTAGGATTAGGGAGATCTTGCATGATAAGATTGCTACACTATTTCGGGCTCAGTTACCAGAGATGTTTGGGTCGATTAAGACCGATATGGTCGAGTACTCTGATGAGCGATATGCAGCCACTGCGGAGATGGTTGCCGCTGCAGCTTCCGCAACTTTAGCAGCTACATGTGGTGGGGCCAGTCACCTTTTTCAGTATCGGGACTTCGATAACACGAAGCCCTCGACTTTTGATGGGTTTCAGCACCCGATCGTAGCCATGAGGTGGCTATCTGACATTGAGGGATGATTTTCACATGTTCATCTCTTACTGACTAGAAGGTTGGGTGTGCTCTGAACATGCTGAGGTCTAGAGCGAAGGACTGGTGGAGATTGACGACGGGTTCGTATTCTGATGAGCAGAGAGTTGCGGTTACATGGGATTAATTCAAGGAGATGTTCCGCTCCTGCTACATTCCGCGGCTTGAGCGTGAGCGGCTGGCACATGAATTCTTGCATTTGTGACAGGGTACGGAGTCGGTGATGGAGATCACCCACATGTTTACTGACAAGCCAATGTTTTGCCCGGAGTTTTCTTCCGATCAGGCTCAGATGAATCATTATTTGAGCATGCTCAAGACTAACATTAGGCAGTTTGTCGCTACCCAACGTTGTGATACATTAATGGAGTTACAGGAGGTCGTTAGGTGCCGCGAGATTGAGATTGAGCTGCAGCTGAGAGAGCATAGGCAGGCCCCGATGTAGTCACAGCCGATGTCGAAGCGGTCCAAGACCGTTGATTTTAGGTTTGGAGGCCAGCGCTGCCGAACTTGTGGGAGGTGCGGGAAGGGCCACTCGACAGTGTGTCGATCAGGTAGTAGGTGCTGCAAATACAGCAAGGAGGGGAACTTTTCGGGGGATTGTCGCCAGTTAGCCCCGGTTCAGGATATGAGGATTTGCTACCACTACAATCAGGTTGGTCATGTGAAGACAAACTATCTGTTGCTCACTGCCAGGCCGACACAGGGTTCAACGTCATCTACACTGAGGAATACTGACAAGAATCAAGGTAGAGCAGAGCCCCCGAGGGCTCAGGGACGCGCCTTCTAGCTCACAACCGAGGAGACCAGGGCAGCACCAGATGTGGTGGCTGGTATATCTCTATTCCTTATCTTGTTGGTTATATTTTATGCTCATATGTGTTGTACCTACCTTAGGTACATTCATAGTGAACTCTATGCCTGCCCTTGTAAGGGTCCACGTGTATGCCTTCCTCGCTTACCACATGACCAAAGAAAGATACTTTTCGAATCCAGAATTCGCACTTAGAGAATTTCGCGTATAGCTTCTCTGTCCTTAGAGTTTCCAACACCAACCTCAAGTGTTGTCTGTGATCTTCCTCATTTCTGGAATAGACAAGTATATCATCGATGAACAAGATTACAAACTTGTGCAGGAAGGAACGACACACCCGGTTCATCAGGTCCATGAATACCGTCGGTGCGTTGGTTAGACCGAAGGGAATTACTACAAGCTCGTACTGACCATATCGAGTCTGTAATGTTGTTTTAGGAACATCACTCTCGTGGACTCGCAGCTGATGCTACCCTGATCTTAGGTCTATTTTTGAGAAGTAACTAGCTCCTTGAAGTTGGTCGAAGTGGTCTTCGATCCGAGGAAGCGGGTAACGGTTTTTGATGGTGAGTTTGTTTAGTTCGCGATACTCAATGCACATCCGAAAAGATCCATCCTTCTTTTTCACAAATAAGACTGGGGATCCCCAATGTGAGGAACTCGGTCTGATGAATACTTTGTTGAGGAGCTCATTGAGCTGGCTGGATAACTCTTGCATTCCTGTTGGCGCTAAGCGGTATGGAGATTTAGCTACGGGGGTAGCTCCGAGGATTAGATCGATACGAAATTTGACTTGGCGCTCGGGAGGGATTCCTGAGAGCTCTTCGGGAAAGACATCAGGAAAATTGCAGACTTCGGGGATGCTCTCAAGGTCTTTAACTTCCTGTTTCTCTTTAACCACATGGGCTAGGAATGCATGACATTCCTTTCGCAGATATTTCAGAGCATGAATGCAGGAAATGATACGAAGATTCAAGCTGAGTTTATCACCGTCAACTATGAGAGTTTCACCCGAGGGTAGATTGAGACATATGAATTTTTCATAACAAAAGGATATCGGCACGATTGGGGCTCAACCAATCTATTCCAATGATAGCATCAAAGCTTTTTTATAGAGACTGGCATAAGATCGATGGGGAAGGAATGATAGTTTAGGGTAAGGGTACAGCCTATGAATATGTCGTTAGTGCTCTCTTTCTCACCGTTAGCCATCTCAACGGTAAATGTTTCGGTTAGAGGTTGGGGTTTATGTTTGAGAAGATGTTTGAATGCATGACTAACGAAACTTCTCTCCACACCAGAATCAAAAAGAATGCCTGCATAAGAGTTGTCGAGGAGGAACGTACCCATAACAACTGTAGGATCTGCAACTGCCTCTTCCTAGCCCATCTCTAATACTCTCCCCGTGCTACCTATTGTTGTTGCTTTGGGGCAGTTTCTTTGAAATGTCCAACTTCTCCACAACCATAACTGGCTTGATCGGCGCCCAATCCAGGAGCCTGATTGGTTGGTTGGACTGGTGCCTTGCAAAATCTAGTTGTGTGTCCTTTCTTACCACGGATGTTGCACATCATCTCCCGACACTGCCCATGATGAATGTAGTTGCACTTGTTGCACAGGGATAGGTTTCCAGCATAGCGGTTGGGGGTTGTTGGAGTAATGGGAATGATAGTAGGAGTAGTAGCAGCGTAGACTGCCACTGTTTGTTGCTTCTTGGAGGGCTCCTGTGAAGACTGACCCTTGAGTTTGTTCCAGAATTTCTTTTTCCCACCACTCTACTTTGGTGGTTCGGGAGCGGATGCCACTTCATCCAAACCGACTTTGTGATCTATCAGAGTCTGTGTCAGGCATTTGGCACTATCAAAAGTGGTTGGCCTAGTGGCCAAGACATTTCCTTATGTTGGGCGCGTCAATCCCTAAATGTATCTTTCTATTTTCTTGCTTTTTGGGGTGACCATTCCCGGACAGAGGAGAGCCAGATCACAGAATCTAGCCATATAGGAGGCCATGTCGGAACCCTTCATCTTTAGGTTCCAAAGCTCGTGCTCTAACTTCTACATTTTGCCTCTTGGGCAGTACTCAGCCAGCATGTGTTCTTTCAGACTCTCCCTACCCATAGTATTTGCTACTGGCAGGGTTAGGGATTTGACCTGACCATTCTACCAGGTCAATGCTCTGTTGGTGAAAGTGCAAGTGGCAACTTGTTGGCTTCAGAACAGGAACAAATTTCGAAGATGGACACGATCTTCTCGAACCATCATTGTCGTCGAAGGATATAGGTTTTGCGTTCATGTAGTCTTTATAGGAGCACTCCTTCTGGTGTCCTTGGCTTCCATCAAGATTGAGGGGTTGGGTACCACTACCCGACCCGCTAGAGCTGCCAGAATTTATCTGCGACATTGTGGCAGCCACAACGGCGGTGATTGTTGCCTAAAACATAGCAGGATCGAACTAAGGAGGTGGTGGCATCGGATCCGTCGGGGAATTTTTTTTCTTTTTGTTGGGTCTTTTCTTCGGAGGCATCTTATTCTAAAAATAATTAGGAAGAAAAGGATGATACGTCCCCTTGGATTTGAATCAAGAGATATGAAGCAAGATATATCTCAGCCTGATGGGTAGAGTGTTCTACTAAGCGACTAACAAGGAAGAGTTACTAATGCAAGTAAACAATCGCTAAAAGGAATGAGTAGCAACACACGGAAATAAAGTTCTGCAATGTATTCGACTCTAGATAAAATACTCCTATAGTATTTTTGAGTTATATGTTTTGTTATATCGATATCTTGTTGTATGGATACTTGGTAAGTTTTAGGCGTGTTGCAACATCACAGTCACTCCCAAACACATGTTGGTCATATCTCGAATAAATATAGTTGATCAGGCTATATTGACCCTAGACATGATTACATAACTGCCAGGTTTAACCGCAGTGTCCAACATCCAAATACCTTTTTTTTTCTATTTATGTTATTGTTTCTGGTACGTGTGTATACTTGTATACTTCTTGTAAAATACTTATATTTTTAAGTATACTTTTAGTTCAGAGCGCTTAGGCCCCTTAGTGTTTATATTTGTATACCATGTAAGGTTTGGTATACTTATTTCACTATGAACAATAGCTCTGATACCAATCTGTCACACCCCCGAACCGTAAGACAAACGACGGAAACGTTCGAAGGTGGATGACGTCATGCGTAGTATCACAACAGTTGCATCATAGTAATCAAAGTAAACAAAACCATTACATTACATATGAATATTTACATTTGTTTTAAGAACATAGTTTGTATACATTAGTATATGGCAAAATTAAAAGACGAGACTCCAAAATGCTCCGTCTTCTCCAAAAGCTGACAAGGGTACCTGTCTATTGTTGTTCTGAGAATACAAGCGGTTTTGAAAATGTATCAGCATAAAGCTGGTGAGTTCATAAGCATGTCTTTGTAATGAAAACCAGTCACTGAATTTGTATAAATGATTTATTTTCATTATATGTAAAATATCGTTTGTATCGAAACCCTGGTTACCACCAGTATGTAAAATGTATTCTGTTTGAAAACCCTGGCTACCACCAGTATGCAAAGTATTCCGTTTGAAAACCCCGGTTACTACTAGTATGTAAAGTACTGAAGTTCGACTGGGAAAATCCCTTATTTTCCCTGGTGTGTGTGTGTGTTGTTGCTTTAATGGTTCTGAAACGGTGAGGTAAAAATATAATCCATATTTATGTGATTAAAGCAATTGTTCGTGAGCAGTGTATTATTACGTAGAGGTGTCGTACTATTGGTGAGTTTTATGCCCATACTTAAACTTGATACGACGTGAAACAAACGCCGATATCCTTTATGACATTGTCACCCGTAGACCTGCCGGTCCGACTGTAGCTAGCAGCCAGGTGCAGGATAGCCAGTCTCGTATAGATCTATACACAAAATCCACGCTTTCCCTCTAAGAAATTCTGGTTCATAAGGGTAGTCCTCCACTTAGTTAATGTTGTAAGTGTCCAAGGACGTGTCTCCGAATTCAGTTAACGACTTTGCGTGTATGTAACGACCCGTCTCCGGTATGATGATTCCATAGTATTTAATTAGAAGTTTTCAAGAGGGACTCGGCGAGTCTATAGCCCGACTCGCCGAGTAGGGACGGGAGTTTGTGCACGTGTTAGTCGGCGACTCGGCGAGTCCATATTCGGGACTCCGCGAGTCTGCTTGCCAGGAAGAAACCCTAAATCCCCGGTTTGCTCCCTATTTAAGCCATGCTATGTGCCCCAAACTCGCCTCCTTCACCCTCAGAGAGCTGTGAGAAAACCCTAATCCATCCCTTATTGTTTTAAGTGCTTTTGTGTGTGGATTTTGAAGGCTTAAAGAAGAAGAAGAAGAAAGGAGCAAAGAGAAGAGGTGTAGAGCAAAGATCCAAGGGAAAAATCAGAGTTCATTGAGGTATTTCCCTGGATTCCTTCTGTTTTATGCTTTAGACCTCCATGAGAACTCTTCTAGGACTAGTTTGATGCTTTTCCCAAGCCTTATGATTGTATGGATGCCTTAATAGGTCGAGATATCCCTAGATCTGTTCATTTAAGAGTTGTAGAGCCCGGATCTATTGCCTTTTTAAGGATGCTTTGCATAAGAACCCTAGATCTAGCCTTTATTATGCTTTTTGAGCCATTTTATCTTCATGGATGCATATGGGCACGTAAAGATAGAATCTTTACATGCTAATCGAGTTAAGGGAGCCCAGATCTATAAGTTTTATACACTGGATTCAAGCAGAATCGAGTTTAGAGTCGCTGCATGCAAGCGACTCGGCGAGTCGGAAGAACGACTCGGCGAGTCAAGTCGCGAGTCCCCAATTTTCTTTTTTTGAGTGATGCTGAGTGGGGACCAGTGAGTAGTGGAGTGGACTCGGCGAGTTGGAGGCCAGACTCAGTAATGGAGGGACTCGGCGAGTTGTTCATACAACTCGGCGAGTCCAAGGCAATCTTCTTAGCTCGAAGAACAACTCGTCAAGTTGTTCATACGACTCGGCGAGTCGGATGCAGATTGCCTGAGTTTTAGATTTGAAACGGAACTCGTCGAGTTGATGCCATACTCGACGAGTAGCAGCGAGTAGGGTTGAGAAGTGAGAATAGGGACTCGGCGAGTTGGCGGCCTGATGTGCACAAAAGTACCCACTAATTTTAATATTTATAACCTAACAAACTTAGACTATCTATGCACTTATAGGCAGTGTACCTAGTCAGATTACAGTATAGCTTAGGTAAGTCGGGTGTCGATCACAGGGAACGGTGGATTAATTTAATATATTTGGTTATAGGTTACATGTCACACGAAAATAATAAAGAAAATGGTTTAATAAATCTCAAACTCACAAATAACAACTCTCGATAAACTAACAGGGAAGCAAATCTCTTCAGGTACTTTGGTTTAGATAAATTACACCTTAAAAACATAGACAATTGCATACACAAATTCATTTATTCATGTTCATTGATTCCTAAAATGATTAGATTCGCGTTCACTATAACTAATCCTTTAGCAAACAAGTCAATTTAAACAGTGATCGGTTGATTAAACTAACATGCTTCCTAGTGTTCAATTCGTATCGAGCAAGACTTGTAAATATAGTTAATCGAATTACTAACTCAATTTAACCTCTTGTTGATGGTCATCAAACAAGGCTCACACATTAACTTACTTATTCTCAAGTTAATCCTAGTTTCACATTCGTTATTTCTAGTCTTATAATCCCGATGGTCATCAAAAATCATAAGAGACAAGCAAATCAAGCAGATGTTCATACAACTTAATTCACTTAACAATTAACAGAAAATAATCATCATTAACACATAAGGATCTTTTAACAAGCTTGGCAAGATAAATTAAACACAAATAAACTATTTAGTATAGCAATTAGTCTAATAATCAAAGCTTCATTCAATCATAAACACAAAGTAAAAGGTTTTTACACCCAAATCAGAAACTAAATACAGAAAAGTACCACAATGGAATGCTAAACATGGTCACGTTAGCAATCCATATGATTACCGACATGTATCCGCTCTCCAACCCTTCCGATCTCTGCTCCCGTTAGCTTAACGGCCTTCCAGCCGCCTTCTAAACCCTCAAAACAGCTTAACAGAAGTTAATTGTCGACTAAATTAGGTTAGAAGTCGAATCCCCTCCTCTGGTTAGCTGAAAATCGACTTTTATAATCTTTGTAGCCGACCTAAGTACGCTGGGCGTACATAGGATTACGCGGTGCGTAATCAAGATTTACTCGCGATCAAGTCTATCTGGTGCAAGCGTGTACGCGGCGCGTACCATTAAGTTACGCGGGGCGTAACCGCTTTGGTCATTACGCGGGGCGTAATGCGACTATATGCGGGGCGTAATCCACTTCTTTAGCATATTTAATTTCTTTTAGCTCCTAAGTCCGGTTTCCGCTTCAGTATTTTCTTTTGTGCTTTATCGACAACGAATAGCTGCAAAACATAATTCAAAGCATTATGAGTACTTTTTAGTTCTAAAAGAGAATAAATAAGGCCAAAATATTAAGATAAAGTGCATAAAAATATATATAAAGATACACATATCAAAATACCCCACACTTAGCCTTTGCTTGCCCCCAAGAAAATTTACTTTAATTTTTAACAATATTGCACTAAACAACCCATTTAAAACTCAGCCATTATGCCAAGACCTCAACGCATGCACTTGTGTCTAAAATTTTCCTAAACTACCCCCCCCCCCATATTTTAAATACTCACAATCTTCATAAACACTCGCCCACTTTTTCCGAACAATGCCCATTTTATGCAACCCTCTGAATCCATCCGCAGAAAACCTTCTATCCTCAAGGTATTTTTAGTTGAGCAACCTAAGCATACATAATCTAGAATTACAATTTATGATACCACTATGGAGCTCTTTTGGAATTCTTCACTTTCTTGATAATTTGATCTTTGATTTCTTTGAATTCACCACCTTATTTGATTTGATTTCTGGTATCTTCAACTTTTGAATTTCTTGGAATTTTGATCTTTTGATCTTCACTTTATTTGCTCCAAAATTCTTCAAACTTTACTCGTAATTCTTTATATATATATATATATATATATATATATATATATATATATATATATATATATATATATATATATATATTACATGTACCTCACTTTTTTCACTCAAAACCTACATGCTTAAGCAGAGGCGCTCAACCTCAACCTTTATTGGTTAATGATAATAATTTTCCTGGATACATTTCAGGTTTAGGCTGTTAAACATATTGCATCCCTCAAACCAAGCGGGGTTGTGTTTTTGTTCCATGATTTCACTAAAATAAGGAAGGCCACAAATGCACTATAACGTATATTTGCTCAACTAAACATTTGAGTTCTCATCGGATCATTTCATACAATATTAGCAAAATTTTAAATTATCACTAGATTTTTCTAAATTAAACTATTATTTCAAGTTTTTTTTTTTTTTAAAAATTTAAATTTTCCAAATTCTAGCAATTACATTTATTATTTTAATTTTAATTTACTTTTACCGACCCCCTACCCCACACTTATTTCATACAATGCCCTCATTGTATGCTAAAACAAATTGAGAAAATAAAAAGGGAGAAAAAGAAACAGACTCCCCTGGGTAGTTGTGGCGAGATCGAATGGGGCTGCTACAAGTTGCTCCAAATATCGCTGAAAGACTGAAAACTAGAACTGCTGCTTCTGAATTTGCTGAAAAATAAAATCAAGACCGCCATCTTCGAAAACGTGGTGCAAAATATTGCAAACAAATGCAATGTATAGTAACCATGACGTGGGAAAGTGTCGACCACGTCGTCTCGTCAAGAATGACATCTTCTTCTCGCGATGTAAAATCCCCCATAACATATGAAATTGTCAACCATGTCGTGGCAGCCGAGATGATACTTCTTCCTCGCGTCGAAATAAAACTCTATGGTGTGGGAACTGCTCATCCATATCATAAGAGTCAAAACATCGTAAAAATGCCAATCTTCCAAACGATCGCTCACGAAATAAATATGCACCCCACACTTATGACAAATTGTGGGTCTCGACTATAATCTTCAACTCTCACACTGCTCTCTCTAGCAACAGTCGGACCTAGCTGCTGAACTTACTGCCAACCTCCTAAGGGCGAAAATTCTGCAGAAATCTAAACAACCAAAGAGCATTAACATGGAAAACAAAAGTAAAACAAACAAAGAATAAAAATAAAAACTCACTAAAATAACTAAAAAAACAAAATAACTAAAAAGGATATCACAATCACTCGTCTTCGTCGAAATCAAGCTACAATTGTTGATTAAATCCATTGCATGCAAGAAGTGGTTTGTGAAAACAAAATCTTTCGGGACCTGTCAGACTATTTCCTTTGTTTTCTTTGCACCATTAACTAAAAAGTAGAACAAGAGTCGACCCAACTAGTCAAGAGTAGCAAGAGTTCGGTCTTCCACTTAACCACCTCGATACGCCTTGCTATACTACGCCTCGTGGATTGAGTTGGACATATCACCCAAAGTAGTAGACTAAACAAGTCAAGAATTCCCTAATCGTTTGCAATCTCGAAACCCATGCAAAAAGTAAAAGCAAACAATGTGTATAATCACGAATTTCTGCACATAGCAACAAAAACCTTCCCGACAAGTGAAATGATATCAACGAAAATCAAACTAAAAATAAAAACTAACTAAAAACAAATAACGAATAATCAAATAAACTAAATTAATGACAAACCGATCCCCGGCAACGGCGCCAAAAACTTGATGTGCACAAAAGTACCCACTAATTTTAATATTTATAACCTAACAAACTTAGACTATCTATGCACTTATAGGCAGTGTACCTAGTCAGATTACAGTATAGCTTAGGTAAGTCGGGTGTCGATCACAGGGAACGGTGGATTAATTTAATATATTTGGTTATAGGTTACAGGTCACACGAAAATAATAAAGAAAATGGTTTAATAAATCTCAAACTAACAAATAACAAATCTCGATAAACTAACAGGGAAGAAAATCTCTTCAGGTACTTTGGTTTAGATAAATTACACCTTAAAAACATAGACAATTGCATACACAAATTCATTTATTCATGTTCACCGATTCCTAAAATGATTAGATTCGCGTTCACTATAACTAATCCTTTAGTAAACAAGTCAATTTAAACAGTGATCAGTTGATTAAACTAACCTCTTGTTGATGGTCATCAAACAAGGCTCACACATTAACTTACTTATTCTCAAGTTAATCCTAGTTTCACATTCGTTATTTCTAGTCTTATAATGCCGATGGTCATCAAAAATCATAAGAGACAAGCAAATCAAGCAGATGTTCATACAACTTAATTCACTTAACAATTAACAGAAAATAATCATCATTAACACATAAGGATCTTTTAACAAGCTTGGCAAGATAAATTAAACACAAATAAACTATTTAATATAGCAATTAGTCTAATAATCAAAGCTTCATTCAATCATAAACACAAAGTAAAAGGTTTTTACACCCAAATCAGAAACTAAATACAGAAAAGTACCACAATGGAATGCTAAACATGGTCACGTTAGCAATCAATATGACTACCGACATATATCCGCTCTCCAACCCTTCCGATCTCTGCTCCCGTTAGCTTAACGGCCTTCCGGCCGCCTTCTAAACCCTCAAAACGGCTTAAAAGAAGTTAATTGTCGACTAAATTAGGTTAGAAGTCGAATCCCCCCTCTGGTTAGCTGAAAATCGACTTTTATAATCTTTGTAGCCGACCTAAGTACGTTGGGCGTACATAGGATTACGCGGTGCGTAATCAAGATTTACTCGCGATCAAGTCTATCCGGTGCAAGCGTGTACGCGGCGCGTACCATTAAGTTACGCGGGGCGTAGTCGCTTTGGTCATTATGCGGGGCGTAATGCGACTGTACGCGGGGCGTAATCCACTTCTTCAGCATATTTAATTTCTTTTAGCTCCTAAGTCCGGTTTCCGCTTCAGTCTTTTCTTTTGTGCTTTATCGACAACGAATAGCTGCAAAACATAATTCAAAGCATTATGAGTACTTTTTAGTTCTAAAAGAGAATAAATAAGGCCAAAATATTAAGATAAAGTGCATAAAAGTATATATATAAAAATACACATATCACGGCCCAACTCGGCGAGTCAGGTCAACTGTAGGTTGACTTTGACCAGGAGAGTTGACTTTGACCAAGGGTAAAAGAGTCATTTTACCTCAATGCAGTGATTAGCATTTGATTGAGTGTGTTATGGATTTGTAGCCGGGGAGATACCGGAGCAGCAGCAGTTGGCTTCCAGAGCCATACACACAGCAGCCAGTTCACGAGGTGAGTTTCCTTCCAGTAGGAACGGGTCTAAGGCCACAATGTCGGCCCGTTCAGTTAGCAGTAGTTTCTGGACTTCGGTCCAATGCAGTAGTAAGTATGTTTTACGCCTCCTGTGGCTCAGACAGGGTTTATGTGTTTATGCTAGTTGATATGTTATGCTATGATGTGTTCAGTTAGTCCGGACTTCGGTCCGATGCAGGGGACGGGGTCCCAGTCAGCTTCGGACTTCGGTCCGATACAGGGACGGGGTCCCAGACAGCCTCGGACTTCGGTTCGATAGAGGGGATGGGGTCTCAG